>NC_056448.1:27435764-27735764 GCF_018296145.1 Oncorhynchus tshawytscha
TCTCGCTCTGTCTCTCTCTCTCTCTCGCTCTGCGTGTCTCACTCTCGCTCTGCGTGTCTCTCTCTCGCTCTGCGTGTCTCTCTCTCGCTCTGCGTGTCTCTCTCTCTCGCTCTTTGTGTCTCGCTCGCGCTCTCGGGGTGTCTCTCGCTCGCGCTCTCGGTGTCTCTCTCTCTCGGTGTCTCGCGCTCGCGCTCTCTCTCTCTCGGTGGGTCTCTTTCTCTGGGTTTGTCTCACGCTCGCGCACTCTCTCTCTCTCGGTGTGTCTCACGCTCGCGGTCTCTCTCTCCCTCGGTGTGTCTCACGCTCTCTCTCTCTCTCGGTGTGTCTCACTTGCGCACTCTCTTGGTGTGTCTCACGCAAGCTCTCTCTCTCTGTGTGTCTCACGCAAGCTCTCTCTCTCTCGTGTGTCTCACGCAAGCTCTCTCTCGTGTGTCTCACGCAAGCTCTCTCTCGTGTGTCTCACGCAAGCTCTCTCTCTCGTGTGTCTCACGCTCTCTCTCTCTCTCGGTGTGTCTCACTTGCGCACTCTTTCTCTCTCGTGTGTCTCACGCTCGCTCTCTCTCTTGGTGTGTCTCACGCTCTCTCTCTCTCTTGGTGTGTCTCACGCAAGCTCTCTCTCTCTCGTGTGTCTCACGCTCGCTCTCTCTCTTGGTGTGTCTCACGCTCTCTCTCTCTCTCTGTGTGTCTCACGCTCGCTCTCTCTCTCGGTGTGTCTCACGCTCGCTCTCTCTCTCGGTGTGTCTCACGCTCGCTCTCTCTCTTGGTGTGTCTCACGCAAGCTCTCTCTCTCTGTGTGTCTCACGCTCGCGCTCTCTCTCGGTGTGTCTCACGCTCGCTCTCTCTCTCGGTGTTTCTCACGCGTACTCTCTCTCTCTCTCGGTGTGTCTCACGCTCGCTCTCTCTCTCGGTGTTTCTCACGCGTACTCTCTTGGTGTGTCTCACGCAAGCTCTCTCTCTCTGTGTGTCTCACGCTCGCTCTCTCTCTCGGTGTGTCTCACGCTCGCTCTCTCGTGTGTCTCACGCTCGCTCTCTCTCTTGGTGTGTCTCACGCAAGCTCTCTCTCTCTCGGTGTGTCTCACGCTCGCTCTCTCTCTCGGTGTGTCTCACGCTCGCTCTCTCTCTTGGTGTGTCTCACGCAAGCTCTCTCTCTCTTGTGTGTCTCACGCAAGCTCTCTCTCTCGGTGTGTCTCACGCTCGCTCTCTCTCTCGTGTGTCTCACGCTCGCTCTCTCTCTTGGTGTGTCTCACGCAAGCTCTCTCTCTCGGTATGTCTCACGCTCGCTCTCTCTCTCGGTGTGTCTCACGCTCGCTCTCTCTCTTGGTGTGTCTCACGCAAGCTCTCTCTCTGTGTGTCTCACGCTCGCGCTCTCTCTCGGTGTGTCTCACGCTCGCTCTCTCTCTCGTGTGTCTCACGCAAGCTCTCTCTCTCTGTGTGTCTCACGCTCGCGCTCTCTCTCTCTGTTTCACGCTCGCTCTCTCTCTCTCGGTGTGTCTCACGCTCGCTCGCTCTCTCTCTCGGTGTGTCTCACGCTCGCTCGCTCGCTCTCTCTCTCGGTGTGTCTCACGCTCGCGCTCTCTCTCTCTCTCGGTGTGTCTCACGCTCGCTCTCTCTCTCTCGGTGTGTCTCACGCTCGCTCTCTCTCGGTGTGTCTCACGCTCGCTCTCTCTCTCTGTGTGTCTCACGCTCGCTCGCTCTCTCTCTCGGTGTGTGTCTCGCTCGCTCGCTCTCTCTCTCGGTGTGTCTCACGCTCGCTCTCTCTCTCTCTCTGTGTGTCTCACGCTCGCGCTCTCTCTCTCTGTGTCTCACGCTCGCTCTCTCTCTCGGTGTGTCTCACGCTCGCTCTCTCTCTCTCGGTGTGTCTCACGCTCGCTCTCTCTCTCTCGGTGTGTCTCACGCTCGCTCTCTCTCTCTCGGTGTGTCTCACGCTCGCTCGCTCTCTCTCTCGGTGTGTCTCACGCTCGCTCTCTCTCTCTCGGTGTGTCTCACGCTCGCGCTCTCTCTCTCTGTGTCTCACGCTCTCTCTCTCTCTCGGTGTGTCTCACTTGCGCACTCTCTTGGTGTGTCTCACGCAAGCTCTCTCTCTCTGTGTGTCTCACGCAAGCTCTCTCTCTCTCGTGTGTCTCACGCAAGCTCTCTCTCGTGTGTCTCACGCAAGCTCTCTCTCGTGTGTCTCACGCAAGCTCTCTCTCTCGTGTGTCTCACGCTCTCTCTCTCTCTCGGTGTGTCTCACTTGCGCACTCTTTCTCTCTCGGTGTGTCTCACGCTCGCTCTCTCTCTCGTGTGTCTCACGCTCGCTCTCTCTCTTGGTGTGTCTCACGCAAGCTCTCTCTCTCGGTGTGTCTCACGCTCGCTCTCTCTCTCGGTGTGTCTCACGCTCGCTCTCTCTCTTGGTGTGTCTCACGCAAGCTCTCTCTCTCTGTGTGTCTCACGCTCGCGCTCTCTCGGTGTGTCTCACGCTCGCTCTCTCTCTCGGTGTGTCTCACGCTCGCTCTCTCTCTTGGTGTGTCTCACGCAAGCTCTCTCTCTCTGTGTGTCTCACGCTCGCGCTCTCTCTCGGTGTGTCTCACGCTCGCTCTCTCTCTCGGTGTTTCTCACGCGTACTCTCTCTCTCTCTCGGTGTTTCTCACGCTCACTCTCTCTCTCTCGGTGTTTCTCACGCGTACTCTCTTGGTGTGTCTCACGCAAGCTCTCTCTCTCTCTCTGTGTGTCTCACGCTCGCTCTCTCTCTCGGTGTGTCTCACGCTCGCTCTCTCTCTCGTGTGTCTCACGCTCGCTCTCTCTTGGTGTGTCTCACGCAAGCTCTCTCTCTCTCTCGGTGTGTCTCACGCTCGCTCTCTCTCTCGGTGTGTCTCACGCTCGCTCTCTCTCTCGGTGTGTCTCACGCTCGCTCTCTCTCTTGGTGTGTCTCACGCAAGCTCTCTCTCTCTGTGTGTCTCACGCAAGCTCTCTCTCTCGGTGTGTCTCACGCTCGCTCTCTCTCGTGTGTCTCACGCTCGCTCTCTCTCTTGGTGTGTCTCACGCAAGCTCTCTCTCTCGGTATGTCTCACGCTCGCTCTCTCTCTCGGTGTGTCTCACGCTCGCTCTCTCTCTTGGTGTGTCTCACGCAAGCTCTCTCTCTCTGTGTGTCTCACGCTCGCGCTCTCTCTCGGTGTGTCTCACGCTCGCTCTCTCTCTCGTGTGTCTCACGCAAGCTCTCTCTCTCTGTGTGTCTCACGCTCGCTCTCTCTCTCTCTGTGTTCTCACGCTCGCTCTCTCTCTCTCGGTGTGTCTCACGCTCGCTCGCTCTCTCTCTCGGTGTGTCTCACGCTCGCTCTCTCTCTCTCTCGGTGTGTCTCACGCTCGCTCTCTCTCTCTCTCGGTGTGTCTCACGCTCGCTCTCTCTCTCTCTCTCGTGTGTCTCACGCTCGCTCTCTCTCTCTGTGTGTCTCACGCTCGCTCTCTCTCTCTGGTGTGTCTCTCGCTCGCTCGCTCTCTCTCTCGGTGTGTGTCTCGCTCGCTCGCTCTCTCTCTCGTGTGTCTCACGCTCGCTCTCTCTCTCTCTGTGTGTCTCACGCTCGCGCTCTCTCTCTCTGTGTCTCACGCTCGCTCTCTCTCTCGGTGTGTCTCACGCTCGCTCTCTCTCTCGGTGTCTCACGCTCGCTCGCTCTCTCTCTCTCGGTGTGTCTCACGCTCGCTCTCTCTCTCTCGGTGTGTCTCACGCTCGCTCTCTCTCTCGGTGTGTCTCACGTGTCTCACGCTCTCTCTCTCTCTCTCGGTGTGTCTCACGCTCGCGCTCTCTCTCTGTGTCTCACGCTCGCTCTCTCTCTCGGTGTGTCTCACGCTCGCTCGCTCTCTCTCTCGGTGTGTCTCACGCTCGCTCTCTCTCTCGGTGTGTCTCACTTGCGCACTCTCTCTCTCGGTGTGTCTCACGCTCGCTCTCTCTCTCGGTGTGTCTCACGCTCGCTCTCTCTCTCTCGGTGTGTCTCACGCTCGCTCTCTCTCTGTGTCTCACGCTCGCTCTCTCTCTCTCTGTGTCTCACGCTCGCTCTCTCGCTCTCTGTGTCTCACGCTCGCTCTCTCGCTCTCTGTGTCTCTCGCTCTCTCTCTCGGTGTGTCTCACGCTCGCTGTCTCTCTCTGTGTGTCTCACGCTCGCTCTCTCTCTCTCTGTGTCTCTCTCTCTCTCTCTCGGTGTGTCTCACGCTCGCTCTCTCTCTCGGTGTGTCTCACGCTCGCTCTCTCTCTCAGTGTGTCTCACGCTCGCTCTCTCTCTCTCTCGGTGTGTCTCACGCTCGCTCTCTCTCTCGGTGTGTCTCACGCTCGCTCTCTTTCTCTCGGTGTGTCTCACGCTCGCTCTCTCTCTTGGTGTGTCTCACGCAAGCTCTCTCTCTCTGTGTGTCTCACGCTCGCGCTCTCTCTCGGTGTGTCTCACGCTCGCTCTCTCTCTCGTGTGTCTCACGCAAGCTCTCTCTCTCTGTGTGTCTCACGCTCGCGCTCTCTCTCTGTGTTTCACGCTCGCTCTCTCTCTCTCGGTGTGTCTCACGCTCGCTCGCTCGCTCTCTCTCTCGGTGTGTCTCACGCTCGCTCGCTCGCTCTCTCTCTCGGTGTGTCTCACGCTCGCGCTCTCTCTCTCTCTCGGTGTGTCTCACGCTCGCTCTCTCTCTCTCTCGTGTGTCTCACGCTCGCTCTCTCTCGGTGTGTCTCACGCTCGCTCTCTCTCTCTGTGTGTCTCGCTCGCTCGCTCTCTCTCTCGGTGTGTGTCTCGCTCGCTCGCTCTCTCTCTCGGTGTGTCTCACGCTCGCTCTCTCTCTCTCTGTGTGTCTCACGCTCGCTCTCTCTCTCGGTGTGTCTCACGCTCGCTCTCTCTCTCGGTGTGTCTCACGCTCGCTCTCTCTCTCTCGGTGTGTCTCACGCTCGCTCTCTCTCTCTCGGTGTGTCTCACGCTCGCTCTCTCTCTCTCGGTGTGTCTCACGCTCGCTCTCTCTCTCTCACGCTCGCTCTCTCTCTCTCGGTGTGTCTCACGCTCGCTCTCTCTCTCTCGGTGTGTCTCACGCTCGCTCTCTCTCTCTCGGTGTGTCTCACGCTCGCTCTCTCTCTCTCTGTGTCTCACGCTCGCTCTCTCTCTCGGTGTGTCTCACGCTCGCTCGCTCTCTCTCTCGGTGTGTCTCACGCTCGCTCTCTCTCTCGGTGTGTCTCACTTGCTCACTCTCTCTCTCGGTGTGTCTCACGCTCGCTCTCTCTCTCGGTGTGTCTCACGCTCGCTCTCTCTCTCTCTGTGTCTCTCGGTGTGTCTCACGCTCGCTCTCTCTCTGTGTCTCACGCTCGCTCTCTCTCTCTGTGTGTCTCACGCTCGCTCTCTCTCTCTCTCTGTGTCTCACGCTCGCTCTCTCTCTCTCTGTGTCTCACGCTCGCTCTCGCTCTCTCGCTCTCTGTGTCTCACGCTCGCTCTCTCGCTCTCTGTGTCTCTCGCTCTCTCTCTCGGTGTGTCTCACGCTCGCTGTCTCTCTCTCGGTGTGTCTCACGCTCGCTCTCTCTCTCTCTGTGTCTCTCTCTCTCTCTCGGTGTGTCTCACGCTCGCTCTCTCTCTCTCTCGGTGTGTCTCACGCTCGCTCTCTCTCTCAGTGTGTCTCACGCTCGCTCTCTCTCTCTGTCTCACGGTGTGTCTCACGCTCGCTCTCTCTCTCTCTCTCTCTCTGTGTCTCACGCTCGCTCTCTCTCTCGGTGTGTCTCACGCTCGCTCTCTCTCTCGGTGTGTCTCACGCTAGCTCTCTCTCCGTGTGTTTCCGTGTGTCTCTCCGTGTGTTTCTCTCTCTCTCTCTCTCTCTCTGTGTGTGTCTCTCTGTGTTTTCGTGTTTCTCTCTCTCTCTCTGTGTGTCTCTCCGTGTGTTTCTCTCTCTCTCCGTGTGTCTCTCTGTGTTTTCCTCTCTCTCTCTCTCTGTGTGTCTCTCCGTGTGTTTCTCTCTCTCTCTGTGTGTCTCTCCGTGTGTTTCTCTCTCTCTCTCTGTGTGTCTCTCTGTGTGTTTCTCTCTCTCTCTCTCTGTGTGTCTCTCCGTGTGTTTCTCTCTCTGTGTGTCTCTCCGTGTGTTTCTCTCTCTCTCTCCATGTGTTTCTCTCTCTCTGTGTGTCTCTCCGTGTGTTTCTCTCTCTCTCTCTCTCTCTGTGTGTCTCTCCGTGTGTTTCTCTCTCTCTCTCCATGTGTTTCTCTCTCTCTGTGTGTCTCTCCGTGTGTTTCTCTCTCTCTCTCCATGTGTTTCTCTCTCTCTCTCCATGTGTTTCTCTCTCTCTCTCTCTCTCTGTGTGTCTCCATGTGTTTCTCTCTCTCTCTCCATGTGTTTCTCTCTCTCTCTCCGTGTGTCTCCATGTGTTTCTCTCTCTCTCTCTCTCTCTCTGTGTGTCTCTCCGTGTGTTTCTCTCTCTCTCTCCATGTGTTTCTCTCTCTCTCTCCATGTTTTCTCTCTCTCTCTCCATGTGTTTCTCTCTCTCTCTCCATGTGTCTCCATGTGTTTCTCTCTCTCTCTCTCTCTCTCTCTGTGTCTCTCCGTGTGTTTCTCTCTCCATGTGTTTCTCTCTCTCTGTGTGTCTCTCCGTGTGTTTCTCTCTCTCTGTGTGTCTCTCCGTGTGTTTCTCTCTCTCTCTCCATGTGTTTCTCTCTCTCTCTCCATGTGTTTCTCTCTCTCTCTCCATGTGTCTCCATGTGTTTCTCTCTCTCTCTCTCTCTCTGTGTGTCTCCATGTGTTTCTCTCTCTCTCTCCATGTGTTTCTCTCTCTCTCTCCATGTGTTTCTCTCTCTCTCTCCGTGTGTCTCCATGTGTTTCTCTCTCTCTCTCTCTCTCTGTGTGTCTCTCCGTGTGTTTCTCTCTCTCTCTCCATGTGTTTCTCTCTCTCTCTCCATGTGTTTCTCTCTCTCTCTCCATGTGTTTCTCTCTCTCTCTCATGTGTTTCTCTCTCTCTCTCCATGTGTTTCTCTCTCTCTCTCCATGTGTCTCCATGTGTTTCTCTCTCTCTCTCTCTCTCTCTCTGTGTGTCTCCATGTGTTTCTCTCTCTCTCTCCATGTGTTTCTCTCTCTCTCTCCGTGTGTCTCCATGTGTTTCTCTCTCTCTCTCTCTCTCTGTGTGTCTCTCCGTGTGTTTCTCTCTCTCTCTGTGTGTCTCTCCGTGTGTTTCTCTCTCTCTCTCCGTGTGTTTCTCTCTCTCTCTCCGTGTGTTTCTCTCTCTCTGTGTGTCTCTCCGTGTGTTTCTCTCTCACTCTCTGTGTGTCTCTCCATGTTTTCCTCTCTCTCTCTCCGTGTGTTTCTCTCTCTCTCCGTGTGTTTCTCTCTCTCTCCGTGTGTCTCTCCATGTGTTTCTCTCTCTCTGTGTGTCTCTCCGTGTGTTTCTCTCTCTCTCTGTGTGTTTCTCTCTCTGTGTGTCTCTCCGTGTGTTTTTCTCTCTCTCTCTCTGTGTGTTTCTCTCTCTCTCCGTGTGTTTCTCTCTGTCTCTCCATGTGTTTCTCTCTCTCTCCGTGTGTCTCTCCATGTGTTTCTCTCTCTGTGTGTCTCTCTGTGTGTTTCTCTCTCTCTCTGTGTGTTTCTCTCTCTGTGTGTCTCTCCGTGTGTTTTTCTCTCTCTCTCTCTGTGTGTTTCTCTCTCTCTCTGTGTGTTTCTCTCTCTGTGTGTCTCTCCGTGTGTTTTTCTCTCTCTCTCTCTGTGTTTCTCTCTCTCTCCGTGTGTCTCTCTGTGTTTCTCTCTCTCTCTCTCCGTGTGTCTCTCCGTGTGTTTCTCTCTCTCTCTCCGTGTGTCTCTCCGTGTGTTTCTCTCTCTCTCTCCATGTGTTTCTCTCTCTCTCTGTGTGTCTCTCCGTGTGTTTCTCTCTCTCTCTCCGTGTGTCTCTCCGTGTGTTTCTCTCTCTCTCTCCGTGTGTCTCTCCGTGTGTTTCTCTCTCTCTCCGTGTGTCTCTCCGTGTGTTTCTCTCTCTCTCTCCGTGTGTCTCTCCGTGTGTTTCTCTCTCTCTCTCCATGTGTTTCTCTCTCTCTCTGTGTGTCTCCATGTGTTTCTCTCTCTGTGTGTCTCTCCGTGTGTTTCTCTCTCTCTCTCTCTCTGTGTCTCTCTGTGTGTTTCTCTCTCTCTCTCTCTCTGTTTCTCTCTCTCTCTGTGTGTGTCTATCTCTCTCTCTCTCCCCTGCTGGTCTTTTAGAAGCTGTTGGTTCTTACAGACCCCATATATCACCTTGCTGTCTGTCTGTGTGGTCAGAAAGGCATGCTGATTTATCTAGGGACTACATTCCAGAAATTTCCATTTAGACCAAACTGTTTCAGAGAGGCAATTTTAGTGGCCCCAAATGGAATTTGGTTTACGACCGAGCTCAAGATAAAGAAGCTTATGCATATGTAGCACAAGTTAAGTTGAGTAATGTATTATATCTGTATATAATGTAGGCTATCTTAAGAAATGTTTTTAATATGTACAAAATCATGTGTATGACTTTCATTTAGTGCGTAGCTAGCTATCATTGAAATGAGATCGTGTCCTTAAAAAGATAAAGCCAAGCTCAGCTGTCCTCCTCATCATGCAGATAAGCTTTTTTCAGGTATATTGACTTTCAGTCAATGTGGCCTATTTCATCATTACCAAGCTACCTTTGGAAAGACGTCGTTCCCTCATCCTTTTCGTCCCCATAAGCTGGTCCTGGGATGACAATGACAGCGTTCCACTCCTGGCCCCTAGTTTTAAACCTTTACCCAGAACTGGCGCTATTTTAGTGTCCCTCAGCCGCGCAGAGAAGTCCTGAATTTGCTGAGTGTCACTCCTAGAGGATTACTGGTGTATTTTGGAGCCTCCGGAATGCAGGTGACAGTAGGAGGGAGGCTGTGACCGGTGCACAGGCTTTAGGACGTGTAGTGTAGCTCCTCTGCCTGGCCTGCCTATGCAGTGGTGGAAAATGTACCCAATTGTCATACTTGAGTAAAAGTAAAGATGCCTAATAGAAAATGACTCAACTGAAAGTAACCCAGTAAAATACTACTTGAGTGAAAGTCTAAAAGTATTTGGTTTAAAATATACTTAACTATCAAAAGTAAAGATCTAGATCATTTCAAATTCCTTATATTAAGAAAACCAGACGGCACAATTTTCTTATAAAAAATAGATTTAAAAAATGTACAAAATGTTTACAGATAGCCAGGGGCACACTCCAACACTCAGACATAACTTACAAACAAAGCATTTGTGTTTAGTTAGTCTGCCAGATCAGAGGCAGTAGGGATGACCACGGGTGTTCTCTTGATAAGTGTGAATTTGACTATTTTTCTGTCCTGCTAAGCATTCAAAATGTACAAATGTATGGATTAAAAAGTACATTCTTTTCTTTAGGAATGTAGTGGCGTAAAAGTTGTCCAATATAAATAGTAATGTACAGATGCCCCCAAAAACGACTTAAGTAAAAATACTTTAAAGTAGTACTTAAGTACTTTACACCACTGTGCCTACGTGATGCAGCAGCCAAGCTGGCTTTGTCTTAGTGCCAACAGTGGGCAGGACTAAACCGGTGCACAGCGTGCAGGGAGGTGGGGCGAGCAACCAGCAAGAGAGGGGCAGAGGGGAGGGCTGAGAGTCAGAACAAGCAAGGAAGAGAAAGAGAGAGGCTGCAGGGTTTTTTTTCTCTCACTTTGTGCTACAGCTAAGAGAAGATGTTGCACGGTTTGGTTTGGCAGCAGCTATAGTCAGATCTTTGGAAAGGATGCTGTGTACGGAGGTTGTTATAGGGGTATTTTAGCCTGCGCGTGTTCTAGTCTATATAGGTACTGTGATCTGCACTGCATGGGCTGTGCACATTGAGGGATAGCATCGGCAACAAAAAAAGAAAAAAGGCAAGTGCTTTCAAAATGACGACATCGCTCTCAGGAAATAAAAAATGCAGGAGTGGTCGGTGACAGTCCCCCTGTGTGATTGGCTGTGGTAAGTGATGTAACGCGTTACTGAGCAAGGAAACAGGCAAGCTGCCCTTTATGATGGCTTTTTAAAATGGGTTTCAAGACGCTTGTACAAGAGAACGGGGCACCTTTCCGGGCGTATTACGATATTCTATTATCATTCAAATGTGCAACAAGGCGATCTCTGAAACATGGATGATTTGGAGGACTTGTGTCTGAGATCTGAGTTTGATGCCGATTCCGAACCTTTATTTTACTTAGAGATGGACCTTCCAGGTAGGCGAACTGACTCGCTCAGTGATGTTGGATGTTGCATGACAAGTCTGTCTCTTTGCATGCTGAGACACTGGTTTCAGTATGACCAGGAGATTAGTCTGAGGCTAGCAGCAGCAGTTCACAAGGCAGTGTGATGTGAATTGTCACCTTGGCTGTCAACCCAAAACCTGCTGCTTTCATTTCCATACCCTCTGGTCATCTCCAAGCTTTATCTCTGAGCTCCTCTTTTTGGGATCAGTAGCTTTAGGCACTCCTGCCACCAGTTGGGTGTTGCTGTTATTTGTACTATATGTACTGTTACATATAATATTCCATCTCATGGATATGGCTCGTGTTATAAACATGTGTATTATACACATGACTCGGTGTCTCTCCAAAAGCCTGCGAGGTCCAGGTCAGTAGGCAGGCTGCTAGAGAAACAAAGGGAGTGCAGCAGTACTAGTGGGTTAAAAATAGCCTGCTACCATTTCAGCTCTGCTCCTGCCAACTCCTACCTCCGAGAGAGAGAGAGAGAGAGGCAGCTATAGGGAACCTGAGCCAGGCAGCCGGCCCTCGCAGGTTAATGCCACTTGTGATTAGCCAATCCAGTGCAGAAATTAGGGCTTTTTGATGAGCCCATCTCCACGGAATGATTTTTGAAGGGGTGCTATGCAGGGGCCAGCATCAGAGACAATGGACACCAGAGCTTTGCAGCATGGAATCAGAATGGCAATCTGCATTAGGGAGAATGTTGATGCTGAGAAGAAGCCATTAGAAGAGAAGGGACTGGATGTGCTCAATGCCACGCAAGGATTTTTTTGTTGTCAATGGATCTGTTTATTTTTTTTGTCTCTACAGACCGTTATATTGGTAGATATGTAGTTATAGGACTTACAGGATGATACTCCAATGGTTTAGCGCTGTTTGTATTTCAGCTGCTGGAGCACAGATGTGCTCCATTTAGGTCTGAAATTGTGCAGTGTAATTTATTTTGTATTTTTTGTGGCCGTTCTGCAGAAAGGCAGAGATAATCTGTGCATGGTATAATGGGGTCAACAGATGGGGTTGATTTCCAGTCGTTGTGATTTATGGTCCAAACACGAAGACTGGAGATAGTGATGGGAAGGGGCTTCTTTTTCCAGAATCCATTCTCCCTGACACTCTCACTCAAGTGGAGAGAGTAGTGGGGAGGATGATGGGGGGAGGATACTGCTAACTGCCGCAGACGTGTGATTGGGTCCACGTCTCCTGCTCACGAGGCAAAGATGCGTCCAGTTGAATGTGTATCCCTACAGATTTGTGGGCCAATTTAATTACCTGCAAAGCAAATGGAATAATATTGCATCTCGCAGCTATAGAGTAATAGATATTTCAACACCCACTTCCAGCTCCCCCCAGGAATACGCTGGCTAAGCATTATAGTCTAATGGGCGGCAGGTAGCCTAGTGGTTAGCGCATTGGGCCAGTAACCGAAAAGTCGCTGGATTTGAATACCCGAGCAGACAAGGTGAAAAATCTGTTAATGTGCCTTTGAGCAAGGCACTTAACCCTAATTTGCTCCAGGGGCGCCATACTACTATGGCTGACCCTATAAAGCACCACATACACCTATTCGGTGTATGTGACAATAAAACATATCTATATTTTTTTTCTTTGACTACGCAGGATTTTCTGACATCCTTCCTGATAACTCTATGATCGTTTTTAATGCACTAAGGTTTGAACTGTGTCACTATTTCATGTACTAAGCAGCCACCTCTCCCCTTTTGTCCACTACAGCCCTACCTCCCAAGCCACCAAAATCCACTCCCCCTGCTGTCACTAACAACGGTATGAACAACAACATGGCGCTGCAGGACGCCGAGTGGTACTGGGGAGACATCTCCCGCGAGGAGGTCAATGAGAAGCTGAGGGACACGGCCGACGGTACGTTCTTGGTCCGTGACGCCTCCACCAAGATGCACGGTGACTACACGCTCACGTTGAGGTAAGACTACCCTTCCCCATTCCCTTCCTCTTAAAGACTTCTCACCATTCTTGATAACAAGTGTTTGTTGATATTTTAGTTTTTAATTGGTTTTCTATTGGTTTCCAACTTCAGAAAAGGGGGTAACAATAAGCTGATAAAGATATTCCACCGGGATGGGAAATATGGCTTCTCTGACCCCCTGACCTTCAACTCAGTGGTGGAGCTCATCAACCACTACCGTAACGAGTCCCTGGCCCAGTACAATCCCAAGCTAGACGTGAAGCTGCAGTTTCCCGTCTCCAAACACCAGCAGGTAACCATCAGCATAATCATCAACTTTATTTGTCTAGGACTGTTCATACAATACATCTTAGCTAAAAGGTCTTTGCAAGTTCATCATAAATCTGAAGATTCAATCCATTTATTCTCCTTTCCTCCTCAGGATCAGGTGGTGAAGGAGGACAATATTGATGCTGTGGGGAAGAAGCTCCATGAGTACCATCAGCAGTACCAGGAGAAGAATCGAGAGTATGACCGACTCTACGAGGAGTACACCAGGACGTCCCAGGAAATCCAAATGAAAAGGACAGCGATCGAAGCCTTCAATGAAACCATCAAGATATTCGAGGAGCAGTGCCAAACGCAAGAGCGGTACAGCAAGGAGTACATTGAGAAGTTCAGGAGGGAAGGCAATGACAAGGAGATCCAGAGGTAAGGACTTGGATCTAAACCCCCCCAAAAATTATAAAAAGGTTGAATTTGGACAGTAACGTTTTCTTAACTGATCAATTTCTTCATGTTTCTTAACTATGTGAATTATTGTTTTTCTCAGGATCGTGGGCAACTATGAGAAGCTAAAGTCTCGTATCAGTGAGATCGTGGACAGCAAGCGGCGTCTGGAGGAGGACTTAAAGAAGCAGGCTGCTGACTACAGAGAGATCGACAAACGGATGAACAGCATCAAACCCGACCTCATCCAGCTCCGCAAAACCAGGGATCAGTACCTCACGTAAGTATAACCTCTATCCACCTCCTAGTCTCAAATTCAAATAACTTTGTTCTGGTGAGGGAACATCTTGTAAAGGTCTCCCTACTTCCTGTCACTAATCGGTGTTGTCATGGTTCTTGTGTTCCAGGTGGTTGACCCAGAAGGGAGTCAGGCAGAAGAAGCTCAACGAGTGGCTAGACATCAGAAACGAGAACACAGAAGAGTGAGTATTCTAGACTGGCCTTACATCCTTTTTATGTTCCTGGTGTCTGAAGTTGACAAAGGGGAATCACATTGCACCATTGTTAAATGCGGTACATTCAATATCAAACTTTAATTATCGAACTCACTCTCTCCGTCCATCTGTGTTCTCCAGTCAATACTCTATGGTGGATGACGATGAGGACCTTCCTCACCACGACGAGCGCTCCTGGAAGCTGGGCAACATCAACCGGCTGCAGGCTGAGGCCCTCCTCCGGGGGAAGAGGGACGGAACATTCCTGGTTCGAGACAGCAGCAAGGCAGGGTGCTACGCCTGCAGTGTTGTGTACGTATAAAGACGTTGTACTCATTCTACTACCTCATCCAGAACTGACATTACCTGCTTTGGTTACTGACATCATTTACCTAAGAAGTACTGCAAACACAGTTCACAGACCGTTTAGGTACAGGTGTTATGTGTTCCCTTGAAGGTTGGGACTGTGCTGCTTTACACAGTTTCTGTTTACCTCAACCTGTATTCCAGCTATCTGCTTCTACACTGTTCAGTAATACATCAACGTTCGCACTGCAAACACACATCAGACACTGTAGACTGGTGTAGCATTCAGTGTAGACATTGCAGCTCAACCATGGACTAGTTTAGTGTAGGGTAGAACCTCACTTGACCAAGGGCTTGGTGGTTTGTCGAGTCGTAGAGTCAGGTGTGCCGTAGTGCTGGGCTGTAACAAAAATGTACAACCCTGACCTAACAGGAAAAGACTTGACATTTCTCTCTCTCCTCTCCAGGGTGGAAGGTGAAGTGAAGCACTGTGTCATCAACAAGACGCCCTCAGGGTTTGGCTTCGCTGAGCCTTACAACCTGTACAGCTCACTCAAAGAACTGGTCCTCCACTACCAGCACACGTCACTGGTCCAGCACAATGACTCTCTGAATGTGACACTAGCGCACCCCGTCTATGCACAGCAGAGGCGGTGAGGACCCTACCGTCCATTCAGTCGGACAGATACGTCTACTCAGACTCTGTCCTTAAGGATTTTAAAAGCTAGGATGTGTCTTGCCTACTAACATACATACTTTTTATCCACAAGAGAGGAAAGGACTAAAGACAACCGCAAAACGAAGCCTGAAAACATTTCAGCGACTGTGAGCAGTGGCGAGAGCCTGAATGTAGTCTTGTTACTCTCGTGCTTATTGTGGGAGCACAGAGTCAAGGCGAAACTGCTGAACTCTCTCCCTAAGTGGAGGACATTGGAGGCCTTTTCCTAATGGTGCTTGTTCTTTTCAAAGCTTTACCAGCTGGAATGTCAAAATGCAGATAAAACTCGAGTGCATCATTTTTGTTTTTCTACTGTTCCTCCTCTTTTCCCCATTTGTTTTTACTGTGTGTATGTGTCTGAGAGTGTTTGAGAGTTAGTGTGTGCATCCTTGTGACCAAAACTCACAGTATCTGAAAGGTGTTGGGGATGTCTAACACACCTGTGTGTTTAAGTGTTCAGTGACAGACCGTGGATCAACTGATAAATGTAGCAAAATGGCACTTTTGACAAAGTATAATTGTTTTATTGAAAAAGACTCCTACGGACTTGTTGAATCAAAGGAGCAAAGGAGATGACAAGGTGGCAAGAATTCTGGACTTTTCCCTTGCTAACCAGTGCAGAGACTCAACTGTTCTCTACTGTGGATGAGTGAAAATATGAACGGACTTAAAATGGATATAAGTATGTATATATACAGAGGAGAATGTCAGTACAAAGCGATTGAAAACCTACCATACCAAAAAAGCTCAGTTCCTTTTCGGTTATATCCTAATATGCTATGCAATTCTGTCTCCCTTATTTCTGCAAAGTTGTTTTTATTCTGTTGCAAACCCATAATATAAGCTTGTTTTTATTGCTTGAAAAACTGTATTTTTCCCATGTAAATATCCAAGAGGATATTTTGTGTCAAAATGCCGAGATAAAAACTGCTTCATATTTTTTAAGAAAGTAAATAATAGTAACATACTTTATTACAAATTTTTATCAGCAACTGATAAAATGAGTGTTTTATTAGTACTTTTTTTGCTTCAAACTGATATTCTTCTCAGGCTGAGAGCCTTTTGAGTATTTGACAGCTGCTTCAGTCACAAATATTTCTAACAGAGCCACATGTTCTAGATCTTAGTCGAAAAACAAACAATGGTAGCATCCCATAGCATCCAAAGGGGCAGCCTATTCCTTATAGGATACAGGGACTAGGGTGCCATTTGAGAGGTAGCCTATGACTCTTAAGTATGTGCACTCTTAGCATGGAATAATGGGAATATTTGTTGATTTACTGCAGTCATAATGGTGCATGTTGTACTCAACTTTTCAACCATCTCCATGGAAACAACAGTATAGATTTATTTTGTTATATAACCTTTCCCCTTCACAATGAGATCAAAGCAAATCTGTGTTTTTAAATGACGAAAATTGTTATTAAAAGTATAAATTGGGAGACATTTGATCTTCCCGTATGCTTTGTCCCTATAGTATTTTTTCTGTATCAGAAAATCTTTTGAGTGTTTAAAGGGGTGGATCAACTCATTTAGAATAATGATTGCTTATTATCGTACAACTTTGTCTGCCAATACATAGTGGTTCTGTTACTTGGAGGAAGTACCAACATTTTGCTGCAACCCTCTAGTAAACAGTGTCACTGCTGCAGTTTTAGTTTTCTCACCCCTTTATTCAAAAATTTATATTTCCATGACTGTAAATTAGGATTTTAATCTACTACACTGTAAACATGTATCAATGGAAATTCACAGTGATAGATATTGTATGACCTAACATGACAAAAATAATCTTGATACATTTCTTTTCAACTCCGTTATGTCCCCAGAATGATAAACATAGTAACATTTATGTCGATAAATAGATTTTATTTTATTTATATAATATTATATTCAACTTTAGACTATCAGCTAAAGACTTACTATCCAAGCCCATTCAATAAAATTTAAATGGAGAACACAGCCATGCAATCTCCATAGACAAACATGGGCAGTAGAATGGCCTTACTGAAGAGCTCAGTGACTTTCAACGTGGCACCGTCAGCATGCCACCTTTCCAACAAGTCAGTTAGTCAAATTTCTTCCCTGCTAGAGCTGCCCCAGTCAACTGTAAGTGCTGTTATTGTGAGGTGGAAACGTCTATGAGCAAAAATGCCTCAGCCGCAAAGTGGTAAGCGACACAAGCTCACAGAACGGGACCGCCGAGTTTTGAAGCGCGTACCACGTATAAATCGTCTGCCCTAAATTGCAACACTCACTACCGAGTGCCAAACTGCCTCTGGAAGCAATGTCATCACAATAACTGTTTTTCGGGAGCTTCATGAAATGGGTTTCCTTGGCCGAGCTGCCACACACAAGCCTAAGATCACCATGCGCAATGCCAAGCGTCGGCTGGAGTGGTGTAAAGCTCACCACCATTGGATATTGGAGCAATGGAAATGCGTTTTTTTGAGTGATGAATCACACTTCACCATCTGGCAGTCCGACTGGCTAATCTGGTATTGGTGGATGCCAGGAGAACGCTACCTGCCCCAATGCATAGTACCAACTGTAAAGTTTGGTGGAGGAGGAATAATGGTCTGGGGCTGTTTTTCATGCTTCGGACTAGGCTCCACAGTTCCAATGAATGCAAATTGTAACGCTACAGCATACAAAGACATTCTAGACAATTCTGTGTTTCCAACTTTGTGGCAAAAGTTTGGGGAAGGCCCTTTCCTGTTTCAGCATGACAGTACCCCCATGCACAAATCGAGGTCCCTACAGAAATGGTTAGTTGAGATTGGTCTGGATGAACTTGACTGACCTGCATAGAGCCCTGACCTCAATCCCATTGAACACCTTTGGGTTGAATTGGAACGCCGACTGCGAGCCAGGCCTAATCGCCCATCAGTTTCCGACCTCACAAATGTTCTTGTGGCTGAATGGAAGCAACTCCCCGCAGCAATGTTCCAACAGCTAGTGGAAAGCAGCATGTCCACTGTTAAGCTCTGCAATGTGGATGTTCGTCATTCTGATTGGTCAAGAGTCAATAGCTATTTCAAAATGTAGCATTTTCCTTTTTACACATTTTAAAGGAGTAGTTCACTATTTTACAATTTATGTTAGACGGTTCCTCTCCCTGAAAGTAGTCTATTGGCCATAACAAAAAAATGTAATGGCCAAATTACCTTTTAAGTAACATCAAACCAAATATTGAGCTGATTTGAATTGATTTCAGGTTATTTGGCCTTGTTTAACATGTTTAACATTTAATGTTTAACATGCTCACATGGCCCCATCACTTTCATTGATTGTTAGCTTTTTAATGGGTGTTTATAGAACTGAACCATGGATTACAGTTTCTCATGGCCTACTACTCTTTATAAGATTAATTGTCGTTAACTGTTTTTCTTTTGCTTTACTCACATTGGTTCACTCAAGGCCAATAACTACAGAACCAGTTAAAACAAAGCAAGTTTGGATTCAAGCTACTATGTCACCTCTGGGATAAATACCCATTGTACTATACAATACCTTTTCAAGTTTGTTGTATAATTGTAGTTTGATCTCAGGTGGCCCTGGTCTTGTTTGTCACTTTTGTCCAAAGTGTCATCTCTACGCTCTGTGTTCTTTGAAAAAAACCTGCACCGTTTTGAGGTTTATTTTCTTTTAACCCTCAATGACTATATGACTTCAGTTGACATGGTGACTGTGACAGAAATGTTGAGATTGAGATTTAACAGTGTTCCCCAGTTTTGCTTCAAACCTGTATTAGGCATTGTTAAAATGAAATAAAAGTGTTTAAGAAACTATTTTTGAAGTAAATTGCTCATTTTACCAGAATATTGTGACATCTATGGATCCATACCAGCTGAAAAGTACAACTAGATGACTTCAAAGGAAAAACTACTGAAGGCTCCTTTTCAGTTGCAGAACTCTGTGTACAGTTGGGTGTCTTTTTTTTAGGTTATGCAAATTCCGGGTATGGCATGATGGCACAGCATTGATGTCACCAGTAATAAGAAAACCGAGAGCGTCTGAACGCTTTGTTCCCTCTGAGAACATTCACATTGTGACTGAATTTATAGAGGCGTATGTGGTTTTAGCTATTTTACCACTCATCACTTAATTCTAGAATGGACTTTTACATCCTACATTTCACCAGTTCATTTCTACTTGCAGATACAGGATGTTAATGTATTAAATGAAATGGGTCTTTTTATCAGATTTCACTTGATTTTAGCATTTTACTTTGTCATGCCCAATACCACAGTAAGCACAGTGTTCCTTAACCAAGCTGTGGTTAATTAACTTATTTAATGCCTTGACCAAGTACTGGTTCCATCCACAGCAAAATCTTAAGCAGCAACCCAGTAGGTATTGGCTGCTATCCACCATTGTGTGTAACAAGTTTATCACAGTCTTTTAATAGGTTTTTAAGTGTTACAAAGACATCCAGTTATGTACCAGCAGGCCGTACCAGCAGGCTAGGAGCAATGAGTCTTTGTCCTAGGTTATGTAACATTGCTCCAGCTCAAAAGGCACATAGTTCACTGGAGGTTATGGCCATCCCAGAAAACTTGAGTGATCATCTGCAGAGAGCGGGAGTGTGAGAGAGGGATATCATTTCAGCAATGCAGACCAAAAGTAAATATAGACTGGATTCTTCCCATTGCAGTTCCTTGAATTGCAAACACTAACCACCCTCCTGCCCATCAGTACAGTGTCCTTAGTCTGCATTTAGAACCACCAGGATGGGAAATTCCAAAATGTTCAGTTTTAAAACATGTGAAAATGTCTTTTGTTAGAATTCGATCACCTTCTAGAACTTCCTCTCAACTAAAGTGCCAGAATGCAGATGTAGCTACGAGATGTAGGATATAGATGAGGTTGATCAAGCGTATCCTCTGACAACCACTGTTTACTGTTTGCGTTAGCATGGGGAACGGAAAATGTAAAACCACAGATCACATGACCTTAACCTCTGGACTTGTACTGGAGCTGAGTACAAGCCACACCTCAGCGGACTGCATCTTTCTCACACATACGAATAAATATATAGAGCAAATGTTTCCATAGTCAAATGTAGTGCTTATCTTATAACATGACAGAGGTAACCTAGATTATGGCTGCATTTAGTCACAGCTTGTTTAAGTAGTAAATCATAAACAATTCATAATACTGAAATATTTTAAATAATTTGTATTTTGATTAAGGAATCTTATCAATGTTAGTTATACTCCTAACTCCAAGATACCTCTATGCACAAAGCTATTATGGTATCGAAGTTAAACCGAATGAAACGGCAAAGGGGGAGTGTCCGTTAGCTAAAGGCCTTAACAAGTTCAAGGTAGTTTCCCATCTTGCATTCAAATTGGTGTTCTAAACACATTTGCCTGTATGAACAACTGTAACCCATCGTTCATAATGTTTGTTCCACCATTAGTTTGATCTGCACTAGGTGTATGAAGGCTGGTTAGAGCTGAGGGTGGGGGTCTCCAACCCCGGTCTTGCAGTCGAGATCTGCCAGCGAATCTTACAGTTCACAATGAAACACCTGAATAAGAGTCTCATACAGTAGCCTATATACAGTCATAAATGTAGTGCAGAAAATGACATTGCAACGAAGCAACACTCTCGCCCAGCTGGGCCCTGGGTAATAACGCTGCTTTAGGTGGCTTCTCCTGCCGTTAGATCACAGATGATGACATTAATGGTCTCCTCTGCTCCAACATCTCTGATTAATGTGCTTAATCTGCAGAGACATTTTCAGGACAGAGATTTACAACGGTTAAGCTTATAAATGAGGCCAGCAGAGGTCAGCCGCATTTAATGATTTGTATTATGACGTACATGTTAAAAAGAGAGGAGATGAGGGCCCATGTGAAATGTTTTGAGGTACTTAGTTGTAATGAGATGGGATGCGTATTTATGTGTTCTGACTGTGGTTGGTATGTACTGTTGGCGGATGTGGTACATGCTTTGAGAGAAGGAAGTACACGTGCATGCACACACAGTCATAGTAGGGGACAAAAACTGTTGTAGGCCCATTCCAGTCCAATTCAACAAGGGTGTTTTAATCTCAGTGTTTGGATTTCCATTTTAAAAGTTCTGTCAGATTAACGTCTCAACAGCATGCTCTTCTATCCTGTGATATCCATCTAATGCCAGCCCTGATTTGAATTAGTATTTTGTGAAAACTAAAGCATGTACCTGAGCATACTCATCATGGAAAGAGTCTGCATTTGTTATCATACTCATTCATATGCTAATCATATGCTATGACTGAGCGGCTGGTAGCCTAGTGGTTAGAGTGTTGGACCAGTAACCGAAAGCTTGCTGGATTAAATCCCCGAGCTGACATGGTAAAAAAAAAATATATATATGTCATTCTGCCCATGAACAAGGCAGTTAAACCCACTGTTCCCCGGTAGGCTGTCATTGTAAATAAGAATTTGTTCTTAACTGGCTAGCCTGTTAAATTACAAAAATAAAACAAGGAATGTTTGAGAGTAAGTGAAAAGTTTAATTCCAAAATGCTATATATTCATTTTCAGAAATGTTGGTAAATTAGCTTTTATTGATGTAAGAGATTTTGTGTGTTTTTTTCCCTTATCTAATCATGGCATGGGGTTGTTCAATGACAGACCTGTATTTGTTGAAATTGGTGGTTTCATTTCAGAGACAAATAATGCTATATTATCCACCTCACTCTCAGAGAAATAACTACTACTAGGTTTTACACAGTCAAATCAAATTGTATTGGTCTCATACACATGGTTAGCAGATGTTAATGCGAGCGTAGCAAAATGCTTGTGCTTCTAGTTCCAACAGTGCAGTGCAGTAATAACAGTGCAGTAATAACTAACAATTCCCAACAACTACCTAATACATACAACTCTAAAGGGGTGAATGAGAATATATACATATAGATACAGTGGGGCAAAAAAGTATTTAGTCAGCCACCAATTGTGCAAGTTCTCCCACTTAAAAAGACGAGAGAGGCCTGTAATTTTCATCATAGGTACACTTCAACTATGACAGACAAGCCAAATTTCTTCAGCCTCCTGAAGTTGAAGAAGCGTTGTTGCGCATTCTTCGCCACACTGTCTGTGTGGGTGGACCATTTCAGTTTGTCTGTGATGTGTACGCCCAGGAACTTAAAACCTTACACCTTCTCCACTGCTGACCCCTCGATGTGGATAGGGGGTGCTCCCTCTGCTGTTTCCTGAAGTCCACGATCATCTCCTTAGTTTTGTTGACATTGAGTGAGAGGTTGTTTTCCTGACACCACACTCCGAGTGCCCTCACCTCCTCCCTGTAGGCTGTCTCGTCGTTGTTGGTGATCAAGCCCACTACTGTTGTGTCCTCTGCAAACTTGATGATTGAGTTTTTGGCATGCATAGCCACGCAGTCGTGGGTGAACAGTCGTGGGTGAACAGGGAGTACATAAGAGGGCTGATGATGATGAGCTTGGAGGGTACTATGGTGTTGAATGCTGAACTGTAACAGCATTCTCACATAGGTATTATTTTTGTCCAGATGGGATAGGGCAGTGTGCAGTGCGATTGCGATTGCGTCATCTGTGGACCTTTTGGGGCGGTATGCAAACTGAAGTGGGTCTAGGGTGACCGATAAGGTGGCGGTGATATGATCCTTGACTAGCCTCTCAAAGCACTTCATGATGACAGAAGTGAGTGCTACGGGGTGGTAGACATTTAGTACAGTTATCTTTGCCTTCTTGAGTACAGGAACAATGGTAAGCATCTGGGGACAACAGACTGGGATAGGGAGCAATTAAATATGTCCGTACACACACCAGCCAGCTGGTCTGTGCATGCCCTGAGGATGCGGCTAGGGATGCCGTCTGGGCCAGCAGCCTTGCGAGGGTTAACATGTTTAAATGTTTTACTCACGTCAGCCACTCAGAAGGAGAGAGTGGGGCCGCAGACTTTGTTAGCGAGTCGCGATGGTGGCACTGTACTATCTTCAAAACGAGCAAAGAAGGTGTTTAGTTTATCTGGAAGCGTGACGTCGGTATCCGTGAAGTGGCTGTTCTTGTTTTTCGTAGTCCCAGATTTCCTGTAGAATTGCGACTCCACCTTGTCCCTGTACCGGCATTTCGCTTGTTTGAATGCCTTGCAGAGGGAATAACTACACTGTTTATATTCAGCCACATCGTCAAACCTCTTTCCATGGTGCAATGCGGAGGATCACGATCTCAGTTTTTCGCGAATGCCACCATCCATCCATGGTTTCTGGTTAGGGTAGGTTTTAATAATCACAGTGGTTACAACATCTCCAATGCACTTATTTATAAACACACTCACTGAGTCTGTATAGATCAATGTCGTTCGCTTAGGCTGATTGGAACATATTCTAGTCTGTGTGATCAAAGCAAAGTTGGAGCGTGGCTTCCGATTGGTCAGTCCAGCGTTGAATGGTTCTCGTCACTGGTACATCCTGTTTAAGTTTCTGCCTATTTGTCCGTTTACAAAGCCTGACC
Source organism: Oncorhynchus tshawytscha (assembly GCF_018296145.1). Lineage (NCBI taxonomy): Eukaryota > Metazoa > Chordata > Actinopteri > Salmoniformes > Salmonidae > Oncorhynchus > Oncorhynchus tshawytscha. The sequence continues at coordinate 27,458,605 of NC_056448.1, forward strand.
AGAAGACCGCTCTGTCTGCCCCTTCTGCATCGCCGTTGTTTTCGGTCAGCTGTGGACCTGTGGATGTATTTCAAGGCCTACCTTCAAACGCAGTGCCTTTTTGCTTGACATCATGGGATAATCAAAAGAAATCAGCCAAGACCTCAGAAAAACAATTGTAGACCTCCACAAGTCGGGTTCATCCTTGGGAGCAATTTCCAAATGCCTAAAGGTACCACGTTCATCTGTATAAACAATAGTACACAAGCATAAACACCATGGGACCACGCAGCCGTCATATCGCTCAGGAAGGAGACGCTGTCTCCTAGAGATTAACGTACTTTGGTGCGAAAACTGCAAATCAATCCCAGAACAACAGCAAAGGACCTTGTGAAGATGCTGGAGGAAACAGGTACAAAAGTATCTATATCCACAGTAAAATTAGTCCTATATCGACATAAACTGAAAGGCCGCTCAGCAAGGAAGAAGCCATTGCTCCAAAACCGTCATAAAAAAAGCCAGACTACGGTTTGCAAATGCACATGAGGACAAAGATCGTTCTTTTTGGAGAAATGTCCTCTGGTCTGATGAAACAAAAATAGAACTGTTTGGCCATAATGACCATCGTTACGTTTGGAGGAAAAAGGAGAAGGCTTGCAAGCCGAAGAACACCATCCCAACCGTGAAGCACGGGGGTGGCAGCATCATGTTGTGGGGGTGCTTTGCTGTAGGAGGGACTGGTGCACTTCACAAAACAGATGGCATCATGAGGGAGGAAAATGATGTGGATATATTGAAGCAGCATCTCAAGACATCAGTCAGGAAGTTAAAGCTTGGTCGCAAATGGACAATGACCCCAAGGATACATCCAAAATTGTGGCAAAATGGCTTAAGGACAACAAAGTCAAGCTATTGGAGTGGCCATCACAAAGCCCTGACCTCAATCCCACAGAAAATTTGTGGGCAGAACTGAAAAAGCGTATGTGCAAGCAAGGAGGACTACAAACTTGACTCAGTTACACCAGCACTTATTGTGGGAAGCTTGTGGAAGGCTACCTGAAATGTTTGACCCAAGTTAAACAATTTAAAGGCAATGCTACAAAATACTAATTGAGTATATGTAAACTTCTGACCCACTGGGATTGTGATGAAAGAAATAAAAGCTGAAATAAATAATTCTCTCTACTATTATTCTGACATTTCACATTCTTAAAATAAAGTGGTGATCCTAACTGACCTAAGACAATAATTTTTTACTAGGATTAAATGTCAGGAATTGTGAAAAACAGAGTTTAAATGTATTTGGCTAAGGTGTATGTAAACTTCCGACTTCAACTGTATAAGAGCAACATCAACTTACCAACATTACGACCAGGAATACGACTTTCCCGAAGCAGATCCTCTCATCGGACCAGCACACAGAACAATGGATCTAATCCCAGCAGCTGACCGAAAACAACGGCGATGCAGAAGGGGCAGACAGAGCGGTCTTCTGGTCAGGCTTTGTAAACAGGCAAATAGGCAGAAACTTAAACAGGATGTACCAGTGACGAGAACCATTCAACGCTGGACTGACCAATCGGAAACTTCTTGGCTGATTTCTTTTGATTATCCCATGATGTCAAGCAAAAAGGCACTGCGTTTGAAGGTAGGCCTTGAAATACGTCCACAGGTCCACAGGTACACCTCCAATTGACTCAAATTATGTTGTGATACAGTGAATTATAAAATAGATGTCCTTTCCAACTTGCCAAAACTCTAGTTTGTTAACAAGAAATTTGTGGAGTGGTTGAAAAACGAGTTTTAATGACTCTAACCTAAGTGTATGTAAACTTCAGACTTCAACTGTATCCAATAGTTCTTCCCGGCTGTATGTAGTAAGACTTAAGATTTCCTGGGGTAACAATGTAAGAAATAATACACACAAAAAAAAAAAAATACTGCATAGTTTCCTAAGAATGTGAAGCGAGGCGACCATCTCTGTCAGCGCCATCTTGAATATGGATGTAACAAATAACTACATTTTTAATAAAGAACTGTACAAATGATACATTTGTGACATCAATATTGAATTAAAAGAAGAAAGAAAATACAGTAATATGACATCTGTATATAAAACATTTACATTTGACATTTTAGTAATTTAGCATATGCTCTTATCCAAAGCGACATTAAGTGCATTCATCTTAAGATAGCTAGGTAAGACAACCACATATCACAGTCAAATATACATGATACAAACATTCCATTCCAGCTAAACAGTGGATATATAGCATTCACATCTAAAATCCATGAATTAAACATCTGAGGACAGTAATATTGTACACACACACAAAGGTACCCATAAGCAATGATTTCTGATGAAAAAAACACAAATGTGAAACATATTGTTTTGGAAATAAACTATTCAAGTGCTTGAACGCCTGAAGATAGAATTATTGGATTTAAATAGCTCAGTGAGTATCTTAGGGGACCCCCATTATGTACTATATGCACTTTATCATTTAGGGTAAAACAATTTTCTTCAATTAAAAATGCTTACGTTAAGCTTCCACTAATCCCCATTTCTGAACATACAGTACATGCATGCGGTAACTGTGTGGCTCAATTGTGTGTGAATACATTTTGCCATATAATGTAGACTTTACTGTACTTTCTTGAAAATACTTGGTATGTTTTGTAAATTTGAACTTCTCTGGCAGTTCCTCCTTAGGGCTAGAGGGCTGCCAGTATCTATTGCCACACGTATATTGATGAAATATGAACTGGATCTCATCTCTGAGGTTAGTTAGGGCATGTTGCAAAAGATACATTGGTGCAATTCATCCATGAAGATGGAAAACTGCTGATGTACATCCAGTTAAGAATGGTAACTTGTTGAACTTATGACCTGTCATAACCTGTCATAACCTACCATACCTGCACATATTTGAAAATAACTTTATATTGAGTCTCAGGCTGTCATTATCTCTTAAAACTAGAGGAAGTGTCCAGTCATTTCACCATATTGATTGCACCATGTCTGGTGACCTATATTGAAAGTACTAGAATACATGTAGAAGGTTTAAGTAACATAGAGAAAGGGTTACGTTAAAGGTCCAATTCAGCCGTTTTTATCTCAATATCAAATCAATTCTGGTTAACAATTAAGTACCTTATAGTGATTGTTTTCAATTGAAATTGTTTTAAAAAAAGAAGAAAATAGCTTCTGAAAACTGATAACTAGCTGTTATTGGCAGCAAGGTTTGGAACTCCTTTCTTATTGGTCCATTAACTAGCATAGCCTAGTGGTTAGAGCGTTGGACTTGTAACCGGAAGGTTGCGAGTTCAAACCCCCCAGCTGACTAGGTACAAATCTGTCATTCTGCCCCTGAACAGGCAGTTAACCCACTGTTCCCAGGCCTGGTTAAAAAATATATATATATATATATATATATATATTTACTGCCTAGTGATGTCACCAGGCAGGCCAAAACTCCATCCCACCCAAACAGGCTGAAATTTCAGGTGGTCTTTTTAAACAGCTCTTATACTAAAAGGGCATTATCATAATTTTACAATGTCACAGTATTATTCCAACCTCATAGTGTGTAAATATAAAACACAGGAAAATTATGTTTTTGACTGCCAACTTTATAGGTTCATTTAAAGTTCTCTTAAAAAGAATAGAGACACAAAAGCAGGCTAAACATTGAGTATAGTCAAACAAACGAAATAGCATTATATTAGGGGGTTAAGGATAAGTAACGGATTCAGACTACTGCTTGTCTTCAAAAGCCCTAATAGGAGGAGGATGTATGGGGCTTTTGGCATTACACAATACTCTGTTAATATTTGCCATACATATCTGTGGGATTGCAAACTCTCAGAATCAGATCTCTTGGAAGTCATTACGGAACTAAGTCCCTCTCCTCGTTAGCCTAGAAAGTAGCTACTGAAACCCTAACATGCCAACTGACATAGATTTCATACTTAATCCCATTGAAGTCAGCTTGGAGTGCGGACCGAGGCAGGACGATGTCAACATCTTTCTCTGATGCTTTGCTCTGTCTGTCGCTCACAGTTCACTCATGCATTGTGGTCTTTGGTCAGATCAATGAAACTGTGTGCATTGGAGTAGATAAGTCAGATACGTGTAGCCTAGGTCAGCAGAATGAACATGAACCCAATCGTCCTGACAGACAGCCTTTCTTAAAACAAATAATTAAATCACTCCATATATCACTGACAGGCTTAATGATCTACTCTCCTGTCAGTCAGAGTGATTATAAGCCTCTAACCTTCTTTTTTCTATCTTCTTCTTCTAGGAAATGGATTATTAGAGACTGTTATATCACTGCCAGTCGAAGGAGGCAGCTAATCCCCTTGCCTCCCCTCCTTGTCACCATGCTCAGATATAGACAGCCACCAAGGTGCAGACACTCACAGTCACACTCGGGGTGCATCTTAATACTCTAAAGTGGCCTCCTCTCCTCATCTCTTTTCTTTTATTCATGTTGGTCTAAGAGGCCAGGACAGGGAAATGCAATATGGTGGAAACTTACTAGGAATCAGACCTGGGTTCAAATACTATTTATTGTATTTCAATTACATTCAAAAACACTTTAAAGTAAGTATCTGCCTGGCAGATATCTCAGCTTGGATGTCGGCCCACTAACTCAATCTCAACCTCAACAAGACAGAGCTGCTCTTCCTCCTGGGGAAGGCCTGCCTCTTCAAGACCTCTCCATCACGTTTGACAACTCCACGGTGTCCCCCTCCCAGATTCCTAACACCCTGTCATTCTCTGCCAACATCAAAGCAGTGACTCGCTCTTGCAGGTTCATGCTCTACAACATCCGTAGAGTACAACCCTACCTCACACAGGAAGCTCCGAAGGGCCTAATCCAGGCACTTGCCTTCTCCCATCTGGATTACTGCAACTCGCTGTTGGCTGGGCTCCCTGCTTGTGCCATCAAATCCCTGCAACTTATGCAGAACGCTGCAGCCGCCTGGTGTTCAACCTTCCCAAGTTCTCCCATGTCTCCCCGCTCCTCCGCACTCTCCACTTGCTTCCATTCGGAGATTACATCTACTAAAAGACCATGGTACTTGCCTACGGAGCAGCAAGAGGAACTGCCCCTCCTTACCTTCAGGCTATGCTCAAACCCTACAACCCAACCCGAGTACTCTGTTCTGACACCTATGGTCTCTTGGCCCTCCTACCCCTATGAGAGTGCAACTCCCCAGCCCAGTCCAAGCTCTTCTCTGTCCTGGCAACCCAATGGTGGAACCAGCTTCCCCCTGAAGCTAGGACAGCAGAGTCCTTGCCCATCTTCCAAAAACATCTGAAAACTTACCTCTTCAAAGAGTATCTTAAATAACCACACAGCACCCCCCCCCATCCTCACAACCCTCACACTCAAAACACTCACACTTGTCCTTTTTCTCCTGTTACTAGCTCTGACTTTGGAAAAATATACCTATTATGACTGTGATGCAGTATGTGGTTGTCCCACCTAGCTATCTTAAGATGAATTAACTAACTGTAAGTTGCTCTGCATAAGTGTATCTGCTAAATGACTAAAATGTATATGTATTTAGATAACTATTTGGATAAGTAGTTGTAGTAGTAGCTGAATATTGGAAACGTATTTGGAAATACACTTGGAAAGTATTGGCATGTATTTCTTGAAAATTCTCAAATACAGACAGTGTATTTTCAAATACAAATATTTAAATACTCATTATACTTTTGAACCCACTTCTGTTTGTTCATAGAGGTATTTTAAATGTTTTTGAAAACATGTGTTTGAAAATAGTTTCAAATAGTATTTATAGGAAATTATTTGAAAATATGTTCTAATACTTGAAGTAGAAGTATATGATTCAGCTACATTATTTGAATATGGAGTATAAGGCAAGCTATAGTTGTTTACAGAGAAATGGAGTTGGACAGAGAAATGTAGGGCACGTGATGCGACTGAAATTTTGCAGCTGGGGAGAAAGCAAGAGAGGGTGGAGGAAGAGGCTTGGCTTGAAGTGCTGGGCATCTTGTTATGACATGCATTATCTGAATTAGGCTCACAGAATTATACCTACAGAGGAGCGGCTTCTATAAAGGAACTTTGAATATCTTTGAACTTCCGAGAGTTCCATTCTAATTAAAAATATCTCTCCCTAATTTCTGAATGACGCTTGTAATGTCAGTAGGGTACAGTAGCCTATGCTTCGTAGGGGAGGAGCAGGTGGACTACACATGCACACACACTGGCAAAGATTTCCAGCTGGCAGGCAGACACTGGAATAAGTTCCTGAGTGACAAAGTGAGGGTTTTGAGTAGGTGCTTTGTTGTGTTTTTTGTGGGACTGTAAAAAAATGCATGGAACATAAAATAACGTTATTAACCGGTTCCCATTCTTTTAAAATAATGGTTCTGTTTTGGAACAGTATAGATCACATTCATTCAAGGGTTCTGATTCTGTTCCTCAGAAAATGTCCTTCTTTATTGGTTTTCGGATCTGTTCCTGAACCAGTTCCAACCCCTGATTTAAAATACAAATGTATGTATGTATTTGAATGTATTTGAACTCTGCTGGGAATTGGACTTCACTTGTCCAGTCCAATCACAATAGTGCACCAAATTAAGGAAAGGAGACAAGGATCAAGGAAGCCACTAGACGCTATTGAGACACCCACACTGTCTCTCAAGGCTTTTATTTGAGGAGTCAGGCTTTAAGCCGCTGCCATGATTAATCTTATCTCACCACCTGAGCTATAGTGGGACACTGAAGCTGTTAAGTCAAGCCCGTGCTTAGCTAGTTAAAGGCCGGTAAACGGCTTAATGCTTTTGCTATAAGGCTCATAAGTAGGGTCAGGAGTTTCCTCCAACTCAAACATTTTTTCTGGTCAGGTCACATGGACAGGGAAAACACCTGGCCCTACTTATACTGTGAGGACTAGAGTAGAAAATAGTTGACCTCAGCTCAACCTATGCTCGACTTCACATTGCCCATACCCTGACACACAGATAGCCAGCAGCCAACTCTGTAATGTCACCTGTCATAATCAACAATCATTAAAGGGGAATTAAGATGACTTTCGAGCCAAGTCACATACTGTTGGGTGCATTATGCTAGATCGACAGTCTGCCCTGTAATAGAATGAATGTTGTAAATGCTCGTTTAGAGTTAACCATTAAGCGTGTAATTCGCTGACATGGTGGCTTGCCTTGGAGCAATAGATTAGATTACGTAGTGTCTGTCTGGCTGGTGCCATGATAACACACACCTTGTCTAGAATGCCAACCATTTCATATGGCAACAACCTAAGGTTATTAGAGTTGACTGAGCTTTGACGGTTGATCATTCTTGGTTGGGGCAGTAGCCTCTTGTGTAATCATGGATGGATATCAAGACAAAGAAACATCTTTGAAACATCTATCCACCGTCTTTGGATTTCTGTGAAATCAAAGCCTTCTGACGACATTTCAATTACCTCTTGAACACATTGTTTCAATGCAAAGCCTGAAGAGAGAGTGGTTTGCAGGTGATAGCGAAACAAAATAATGAGATACGAGCTGTGGGGATAATTGATGCCACGTTTGAACTTGAAATCGATATAGGGGAATAACGTCATGCTTTCGAGGGGATAAAACATGTAATCCTCTGTGATGCTGTAATGTAATGCTGTCTACAGATGATAGCCTCGATCTCAAGAGACCCCGAATTGGCATTTTTAATTCACTTAAAGTGAAAGATTACGCCCCACGTGTGAGCCTGAATATCTAATTGCGAGTGACTGATGGTACAGTATAGCGGGGATCTCTCTGGTCTCTGGTAATTCATTAGGCAGTAGGCACTGTGGAAATGACAGAGATGGCATCAGCTCTGATTAGTAAGAGTCAATTGTAGTACTGTATGAAGTGTGGGTGTGTCCCCATAAATTACGTTTGTTAATGGGCCAATGCATGCATTTCACAGCAGGGCTGACCCGAGATCAATGTGTGCATTGTGAACAGGACAGATGCTTTGCTGTTGTGCTTTGGTTTTGTAACGCCTGCAGAAAACGCCTGTTTTAACAAAGGATTTTATTGGTTGTTTGCAGTTTGGTGAATCAAATCAAATCGTATTTATTTATAAAGCCCTTCTTACGTCAGCTGAAATCTCAAAGTGCTGTACAGAAACCCAACCTAAAACCCCAAACAGCAAGCAATGCAGTTGTAGAAGCATGGTGTCTAGGAAAAACTCTCTAGAAAGGCCAGAACTTAGGAAGAAACCTTGAGAAGAACCAGGCTATGAGGGGTGACCAGTCCTCTTCTGGCTGTGCCGGGTGGAGATTATAACAGAACATGGCCAAGATGTTCAAATGTTCATAGATGACCAGCAGGGTCTAATAATAAGCACAGTGGTTGTCGAGAGTGCAACAGGTCAGCACCTCAGGAGCAAATGTCAGTTGGCTTTCCATAGCCGACCATCCAGAGCATCTCCAACAGCTCCCGCCGTCCCCAGAGAGCTGAAAACAACAGGTCCGGGACAGGCAGTACGTCCGGTGAACAGGCCAGGGCTCCATAGCCGCAGATAGGCCTATATGAAATTATCCTAATTCATAAAGGATCTGGAATGTCTATGAGTGATATCTTACGGCCATAGATCTTTATGTACCCCCAGACACAAACAAATCATCATGCTACCCATTTATGACAGAATTGAAATTGAACCAAGTACAATTTGATGATTGGATGGCGTGAAGGTTTTGGGACTTTAGTCCCCAGCTGGTTGCACGAAGTGAGTGCAGGCATGGGTTAAATTGGGATTAAGGAAGAATACTAGTTTCCACCACCCAAAACAGGTTGGCTCTCCAAGATTATTTTTAAACTGACAGTTTTATATTAAACTGCCACTGTAAATCTGTTTTCTCCATCAGTATTCGGGGGATGTGATAAATACTATTTGATTTGAAAGGGGTTCCGCACCACTACACTCCCCTACAAGTCAACTCACCATCATTACGACCAGGAATACGACTTTCCCGAAGCGGAACCTGTGTTTTGCCCACCACCCAAGACAATGGATCGGGTCCCAGCCGGCGAACCAAAACAACGAAGTGGTAAAATGGGCAGATGAAGTGGTCTTCTGGTCAGACTCTGGTCTTCTGGTCGGGCACATCGCGCACCATTCCCGACCATACTACACGCCAATGTCCAGTCTCTTGACAACAAGGTTGGTGAAATCTGAGCAAGGGTAGCATTCCAGAGAGACATAAGAGACTGTAACGTTCTTTGCTTCACGGAAACATGGCTCACTCGAGACACGCTACCGGAGTCGGTACAGCCAGCTGGTTTCTTCACGCATCGCGACGACAGAAACAAGCATCTTTCTGGTAAGAAGAGGGGTGGGGGGGTATGCCTTATGATTAACGAGATGTGGTGTGATCATAACAACATACAGGAACGTCTGTTCACCTGACTTAAAATTCCTCACAATTAAATGTCGGTCGCATTATCTACCAAGAGAATTCTCTTCGATTATAATCACAGCCGCATATATTCCCCCCCAAGCAGACACATTGATGGCTCTGAACAAACTTTATTTGGCTCTATGTCAACTGGAAACCACATATCCTGAGGCTGCATTCATTGTAGCTGGGGATTTTAACAAGACCAATCTGAAAACAAGACTCCCTAAATTCTATCAGCATATCGATTGTGCTACCAGGGCTGGTAAAACCCTGGATCATTGTTATTCTAACTTCCGCGATGCATATAAGGCCCTTCCCCGCCCTCCTTTCGGAAAAGCTGACCACGACTCCATTTTGTTGCTCCCAGCCTATAGACAGAGACTAAAACAGGAAGCTCCCGCGCTCATGTCTGTTCAACGCTGGTCCGACCAATCTGGTTGCACGCTTCAAGATTGCTTGGATCACGTGGATTGGGATATGTTCCGCATTGCGTCAAACAACATTGATGAATACGCTGATTCGGTGAGAAAGTTTATTAGCAAGTGCATCGGCGATGTCGTACCCACAGCAACTATTAAAACCTTCCCAAACCAGAAACCGTGGATTGATGGCAGCATTCGAGCGAAACTGAAAGCGCAAACCACTGCTTTTTACCAGGGCAACGTGGCTGGAAACATGACAGAATACAAACAGTGTAGCTATTCCCTTCGCAAGGCAAGCAAACAAGCTAAGCGTCAGTATAGAGACAAAGTAGAGTCACAATTCAACGGCTCAGACACAAGAGGTATGTGGCAGGGTCTACAGTCAATCACGGATTACAAAAAGAAAACCAGCCCGGTCGCGGACCAGGATTGTCACGTTCTGACCTTAGTTATTTTGTTATGTCTTTGTTTTAGGTTGGTCAGGGCGTGAGTTGGGGTGGGTTGTCTATGTCCGTTTTTCTATGTTGTCTTTTGTGTTTGTCCTGGTATGGTTCTCAATCAGAGGCAGGTGTCGTTAGTTGTCTCTGATTGAGAATCATACTTAGGTAGCCTTTTCCCACCTGTGTTTCGTGGGTGATTGTTTCCTGTCTTTGTGTATGTCACCAGACAAGACTGTTTCGTTTTGTTTTGTGTCATTCTCTTTGTTATTTTTGTTTCAGTGTTCTGTGCTTAATAAATTCATCATGAACACATACCACGCTGCGCATTGGTCCTCCGGACGAGGACGACGAACGTTACAAGGATGTCTTGCTCCCAGACAGACTAAACAACTTCTTTGCTCGCTTTGAAGACAATACAGTGCCACTGACACGGCCCGCTACCAAAACCTGTGGACTCTCCTTCACTGCAGCCGACGTGAATAAAACATTTAAACGTGTTAACCCTCGCAAGGCTGCAGGCCCAGACGGCATCCCCAGCCACGTCCTCAGAGCATGCGTAGACCAGCTGGCTGGTGTGTTTACGGACATATTCAATCAAACCTTATCCTAGTCTGCTGTTCCCACATGTTTCAAGAGGGCCACCATTGTTCCTGTTCCCAAGAAAGCTAAGGTAGCTGAGCTAAAAGACTACCGCCCCGTAGCACTCACTTCCATCACCATGAAGTGCTTTGAGAGACGAGTCAAGGACCATATCACCTCCACCCTACCTGACACCCTAGACCCACTCCAATTTGCTTACCGCCCCAATAGCTCCACAGACTGTGCAATCGCAACCACACTACACACTGCCCTAACCCATCTGGACAAGAGGAATACCTATGTGAGAATGCTGTTCTTCAACTACAGCTCAGCATTTAACACCATAGTACCCTCCAAACTCATCATCAAGCTCGAGATCCCACCCTGGTCTCGACCCGGCCCTGTGCAACTGGGTACTGGACTTCCTGACGGCCGCCCCCAGGTGGTGAGGGTAGGTAACAACATCTACAAAAAAAAATAACAAAGAGAATGACACAAAACAAAACGAAACAGTCTTGTCTGGTGACATACACAAAGACAGGAAACAATCACCCACGAAACACAGGTGGGAAAAGGCTACCTAAGTATGATTCTCAATCAGAGACAACTAACGACACCTGCCTCTGATTGAGAACCATACCAGGACAAACACAAAAGACAACATAGAAAAACGGACATAGACAACCCACCCCAACTCACGCCCTGACCAACCTAAAACAAAGACATAACAAAATAACTAAGGTCAGAACGTGACAATCCTGGTCCGCGACCGGGCTGGTTTTCTTTTTGTAATCCGTGATTGACTGTAGACCCTGCCACATACCTCTTGTGTCTGAGCCGTTGAATTGTGACTCTACTTTGTCTCTATACTGACGCTTAGCTTGTTTGCTTGCCTTGCGAAGGGAATAGCTACACTGTTTGTATTCTGTCATGTTTCCAGCCACGTTGCCCTGGTAAAAAGCAGTGGTTTGCGCTTTCAGTTTCGCTCGAATGCTGCCATCAATCCACGGTTTCTGGTTTGGGAAGGTTTTAATAGTTGCTGTGGGTACGACATCGCCGATGCACTTGCTAATAAACTTTCTCACCGAATCAGCGTATTCATCAATGTTGTTTGACGCAATGCGGAACATATCCCAATCCACGTGATCCAAGCAATCTTGAAGCATGCAACCAGATTGGTCGGACCAGCGTTGAACAGACATGAGCGCGGGAGCTTCCTGTTTTAGTCTCTGTCTATAGGCTGGGAGCAACAAAATGGAGTCGTGGCCCCACAAGGGTGCGTTCTGAGCCCTCTCCTGTACTCCCTGTTCACCCACGACTGCGTGGCCATGCACGCCTCCAACTCAATCATCAAGTTTGCAGACGACACTACAGTGGTAGGCTTGATTACCAACAACGACGAGACGGCCTACAGGGAGGAAGTGAGGGCCCTCGGAGTGTGGTGTCAGGAAAATAACATCACACTCAACGTCAACAAAACAAAGGAGATGATCGTGGACTTCAGGAAACAGCAGAGGGAGCACCCCCCTATCCACATCGACGGGACAGTAGTGGAGAGGGTAGTAAGTTTTAAGTTCCTGGGTGTACACATCATGGACAAACTGAATTGGTCCACCCACACAGACAGCGTGGTGAAGAAGGCGCAGCAGCGCCTCTTCAACCTCAGGAGGCTGAAGAATTTCGGCTTGTCACCAAAAGCACTCACAAACTTCTACAGATGCACAATCGAGAGCATCCTGTCGGGCTGTATCACCGCCTGGTACGGCAACTGCTCCGCCCACAACCGTAAGGCTCTCCAGGGGGTAGTGAGGTCTGCACAACGCATCACCGGGGGCAAACTACCTGCCCTCCAGGGTACCTACACCACCCAATGTCACAAGAAGTCCATAAAGATCATCAAGGACAACAACCACCCGAGCCACTGCCTGTTCACTCCGCTATCATCCAGAAGGTGAGGTCAGTTCAGGTGCATCAAAGCAGGGACCAAGAGACTGAAAAACAGCTTCTTTCTCAAGGCCATCAGACTGTTAAACAGCCACCATTAACATTGAGTGGCTGCTGTCAACATACTTACTCAACTTCAGCCACTTTAATATTGGAAAAATTGATGTAAAACAATGCCAATGCCATGTTTACATACCCTACATTACTCTTCTCATATGTATATACTGTACTCTACACCATCTACTGCATCTTGCCATCTTTATGTAATACATGTATCACTAGCCACTTTAAACAATGCCACTTTTATATGTTTACATACACTACATTACTCATCTCATATGTATATACTGTACTCGATACCATCTACTGCATCTTGCCTATGCCGTTCTGTACCATCACTCATTCATATATCTTTATGTACATATTCTTCATCCCTTTACACTTGGTAGTTGTGAATTGTTAGGTTAGATTACTCGTTGGTTAGTACTGCATTGTTGGAACTAGAAGCACAAGTATTTCGCTACACTCGCATTAACATCTGCTAACCATGTGTATGTGACAAATAACATTTGATTTGATTTGATTTGAAGTTGGCACATTAGCATTGCTGACTTCAGACAAGTCCCGTGGGGCTTGTGGGGGTCGTAGAGCAAAATTTTCGGGATGTCTCATGGTCTGTCAAACACCGCTGTGGCTTGGATGTGGTGAATTGAGATGCAGCTCATGCAAATAACCAGATACTGTATCTCTAGCTTCAACTGACTTCTTTTGAAGGAGAGTTTTTTTATTGTCTTACTTAGATTGACTTACTGGTACCTCAACAGACTCTTAAGGATAATATGAACTGAATTGACAAAGACTAGGATAACTTATGTGTTGTACATCTTTCCTTCAATGCCAGTTGGTACTTAACAGTAAACGGTATGTGTTCAAACAACAATATCCATGTGTAAATTGACCGCCTAAAGGCATCTTTGCACTGAGATGAACCTTACAAAATAGCGTGTTCAGTCTCTGTACCACCTCAACCCCTGATGTGGCACACAGCAATGGACCAACAGTGTAAAGAGAAACCTCTAGACACAGCACTTACTGAAGTGTGTTCTAACAAATATTGCATGTTAAACATAATGAACATTTTCTCAATGCACATTAACTTTCATATTGTAGTGAACCCTATATGGTCTGGAGACAACTATAACCACAGTTTAACTCACCAAATATACTCTCCACCTAACTAAAGTATGCTGCCCTGATGTCCCAGTCCCCCCATGGCACTCGTCAAAATTGGACACATCACCGGTATGACATTCGATCAGATCTATACTTAGCAGTCATAACACAGATTGAGATTTAAAAACATTTGTGCTCCAGCAGGGCCTCTGAGGACCTGACTCCTGCGTCTGAGTACCCAGGGATTCATTGTGATGTTAATCTACTTTTATCCAGTAGGACCCTAAAATAAACCTGCTGCTCTGAATGAGCTTTCATTCCTCTTTGCCTGCCTCTCTCTCCTAGAGCCCATGCTGCAGAAGCTTTGGGGCTGACTGAGTCTGTTATATCACAGCTAAAGCTATAGGGCTAAAGTCATACTAGAGAGGGAGAGGGAGGGGAAGAGTGAGAGAGAGAAATGACCCAAAGTACCATAAAAGGGTTCTTATTTTGAAAATTGTTTACAATTTTGTCTTAGAAACAATGACCGTCATGACTTAAATAAAACGTAAAATAAAATGATTAATTAGCCATTTAATTATGTTCCTGTTCCACCCTTCCTTGCTACCCAAGAGTAGTAAAGCCCCCTTTACTGGCTCAAATAGCCGACCAATCAGCCTGTTACCAACCCTTAGTAAACTTTTGGAAAAAATTGTGCTTGACCAGATACAATGCTATTTTACAGTAAACTAATTGACAACAGACTTTCAGCACGCTTATAGTGTGCACAGCACTTACACAAATGACTGATAAATGGCTGAGAGAAATTGATGATAAAAAGAATGTGGGGGCTGTTTTGTTAGACTTCATTGTGGCTTTTGACATTATCGATCATAGTCTGGTGCTTGAAAAATATATGTGTTATGGCTTTACAACCCCTGCTATACTGTGAATAAAGAGTTACCTGTCTAACAGAACACACAGGGTGTTCTTTAATGGAAGCCTCTCTAACATAATCCTGGTAGGATCAGGAATCCTCCTGGGCAGCTGTCTAGGCCCACTACTTTTTTCAATCTTTACTAACGACTTTGAGTAAAGCCTGTGTGTATGCGGATGACTCTTAACAAAGAACTGCAGTTAGTTTCATAATGGGTGGCAAGGAATAAGTTATTTCAAAAACCAAAAGCATTGTATTTGGGACAAATCATTCACTAAGCCCTAAACCTCAACTAAATCTTGTAATGAATAATGTGGAAATTGAGCAAGTTGAGGTGACTAAACTGCTTGGAGTAACCCTGGATTGTAAATTGTTATGGTCAAAACATATTGATACAATAGTAGCTAAGATGGGGAGAAGTCTGTCCATAATAAAGCACTGCTCTGCCTCATGTTCAGTCGTGTGGTCAGGTGCCACAAAGAAGGAAAATTACAACTGTCTCCGAATAGGGCAGCACGGCTGGCCCTTAAAAGTACACGAAGAGCTAACATTAATGATATGCATGTCAATCTCTCATTGCTCAAAGTGGAAGAGAGATGGACTTCATCAGTACTTGTTTTTGTAAGAAGTGTTGACAAGCTGAATGTACTTAGCTGTCTGTTTAAACTACTAGCACTCAGCTCGGACACCCATGCATACCCCACAAGACATGCCTACAGAGGTCTCTTCACGATCCCCAGAACAGACTATGGGAGGCACATAGGACTACATAGAGCCATGACTACATGGAACTCTATTCCACATCAGGTAACTGATGCAAGCAGTAGAATCAGATTTATAAAACAGGTAAAATACACCTTATGGAACAGCTGGGACTTTGAAGAGACACATACACAGGTATAGCCACACGTATAAGCACACAAGCGCTAACACACGCACTCTACACACACGTGCATTGTAATATTGTTGTACTGTATGGCGGTATTATACATTTTGTATTGTAGATATGTAGGGGTGTAATAATGTTATATGATGCACTGTTTTATCTTTTGTTTTATATGTAATGTAAGTGCCTTAATGTGTTTGGAACCCAGGAAGAGTAGCTGCTGCCTCAACAGTGGCTAATGGGGATCCCTAAGAAATACAAATACAAACCTGGCCCTATAGTGCCTGGGCACAAATTGCTCCTTTCCACTTAAAGGAACAATAGCAACAAAACTCCATACATTTGATTAAATCCTGAGCAATTAACTAAATGACCAGCATCTTTTATCTCATATGACAGCCCCTATGACCATTAGAGGGGATAATTCACGCTGTTGATAGGTGTGTGTGTACGTGGGGGATCACTGACTGTCACACCCTGACCATAGTTTGCTTTGTATGTTCTATGTTTTGTTTGGTCAGGGTGTGATCTGAGTGGGCATTCTATGTTGGATGTCTTGTTTGTCTGTTTCTGTGTTTGGGCCTGATATGGTTCTCAATCAGAGGCAGGTGTTAGTCATTGTCTCTGATTGGGAGCCATATTTAGGTAGCCTGTTTTGTGTTGGGTTTTGTGGGTGAATGTTCCTGTCTTTGTGTTTGTTACACCAGGTAGGGCTGTTTTCGGGTTTTTCACGTTTCTTGTTTTTGTATATTGTTCTATTTTCATCTTTATTAAAGATGTATCTAAATAACCATGCTGCGTTTTGGTCTGCCTCTCATTCCCAGAAAGAATTCCGTGACACTGACACTCTCAGTCACCCTGATCAGGCGAGGCCTACACTCATTTTCTTACCCATAATTACGAGCACACATTCGTTAAATACATCCATCCTAAATGTACAAGATGTCAGTAGAGGTGATCCGGGGGCATATATTCGCAATTACAATCCTGCAAAATATTCCCGTAGCCCTTTGTGTCTTGAGGGCAATTTGTCTCATGTTATCGATTCTTAAGTATGGGAATAGAAAATCCTCTATGATTAGAAAGATACTGATCATCACATATTGTTCATGTAAAATGTCATATCCTAGCATGTTGCTGGATCATCTTTCACCTATGTCGGCCTATTGACTGCGTTATTACTACACTAATGGGTTGTAAAACACTTGAACCGTCACAGATAACCGTGACTATACAGCTCCCAGAGACCTCTTCGAATACACCTCCCCCTCATCTGTCTGCTTCTGGTTTGACCACGATCTTTGGGTTGAACATGGGCTCCATCCAATAACACAATTGGGCTGATCATTCTTGGCAGAGAAACGTGAGTGAACAAGTGAGTTCTTAGAAGGCAAATAGTGAGTTCCTTGAAGACAATCATTTGTAACTGGATCCCCAGGCTCAGACTTGTTCAGTCTGTATGCCCAACCCTGTCATCTTTTTGCATATTCTTTATAATTTCAGATGTAATGGATATAGTCATTAAGATTGGGAGATTGAGCTTTGGCTTCAGTTTCAACCTGGCCTGTCTAGCTCTTTCTGGAAGGGTCATGTGTGTTCTATACAAACACACCTTGTAAGCCTTTAGGGCCTTCACATGAACAGTTCAGTTCAAAAAACAAGCATGAAATGGAGCATCCCCTGTGTTATTTACAGAGATGTATTTTTTCTATGACAATTCTCTTACAGTAGTGTGGAAAGCGTGGAAGCACTGTGACAAGCCTGTGTCAGATGATTTAGATATGTCGGGCCACAGTGTCAGGGACTCTGCACTGTGAAAGTACAGCCAATTCAAATATAACACAGACATTATAACAAACTCTTGGGAAAAGATTTCCTTGAAAAACGGGATTAATAGCAATCCAATTGGTACCACTGAGGCGAAATAGCATGGTGAATGTAAACAGGTTCCCTCCGGATGTACTCTAACCTTTGCACAATGTGGACTAATACCATGTGTGAAACTATTTCTTCATTGCCCATTTGATTCAATAGGGTAGGCCTAAATAACGAAAGTCAAATAGGACTAATAAAGGGAATATGTATCTGGTAATACATAGCGTTGATGAATTTGCATACAGAGTAGTTCACCACCAATGAGAATGTCATCACTAATTTGTTTTTATGCAGTACGGAAATTGCATTTTTTTCATAATTACATTTAGGACACATGCTAATACATTCGTTATTAAATGACTCATATGACATGGGAAAATAGAAGAAAATACCAGATGCGGAAACTGGGCTTTCTGAAAAAGCACCACACTTAGGTTGGTTATGTCATGAACTATATTAATAATGACATAAAGCTGAGCAAACATTGACTGGAACAATGCACAGCAATGCCATGACGGTTCCATGAAACATTTTGGATTTTGGATCACACCCAAAGTATATATTATGTTATATATCATCTTGGGGAGTAAGCAAAGTGACTTTCAGAGTGAGTCTACCTCTATGGGGCCTCTGAGAGTGACCTGAGTATAACCTTATGGAGATTGCCACACACATACACTTTGTTTCGGAGAATATTGGACAGATCTGAAATGACACCTTATTCCCCATATAGTGCACTACCTTTGACCATTGTATTTGACCTTTATTTTGTGTGACGTAGAAGTCCGTCACTGGCCGCGGGCAGCATTTGGTTCTTTAACGCACACACATATTCATCACTCCTCCCTGCGCCATTATACCATAAGTTAACAATGTGGGTCGACACACAATTTAACTTCTGTCTTGGTGCATGCATTTCACACTTGTCAATGTTCATATTTGAGAGATACAATAATTATTATACTTATCAATGTTGTGGATGAGCGCATTGTTTGTTTGTTCTGTTCCTCTCTCTCCATCTCTGTAGCTTCTGGGTATGCTGGAAAAGGACCCGAGCTAAGGGAATTGGGTTGGCTTTATAGTGCCTGTCCCAAATGGCTCATTAATGCATATGGGCATATTGAAAGATATTGTCAGTAATGATGTAAGGTTGTAAATGTTATGTTGTGATATTGTTTAAAACCGTGTTGCAATGTATATCCTTTAGTATGTTTAGTTCATGGAAAATGTAGGTTTGTATTGTTAATTGATTAATTAATTAGGGTTAATTGTTCTGAGGGGAGGGGCTAGCCCTACAAAAGGAGCCTCTCTCCAGTCTCTAAGGGGGATTTTTTGGATTGAGCTGTGGATGGGGCAGCATTGTTGTTAAGCTGTCCCATAAGGTAGACGTTGATGGCAGTACTGTTATTTTCTGTTCCGGAATCACTTGTAAATAAACACCTTTGCACAGAAGAACTTTTGCGGTTCCGCCATCTTTTTATTTTTATAGAGGTTAGGTTATCCAGTTTAGCCATCTGGCCTACTCTACGTGACATTTTGACAGGAAGTCAATGCTGAGACCAAGGTCTCTTTTCCAGATGAGCCCTGCATAGCACCACAATACACATCAACGTAAAATAAACACATCAAACTACACATTCATATGCACATTAAAATACACTTTATCATACACAACAATACATGAAAAGCTAAACACAATGATAAAAAACAGACACATTCTTCAGTAAAAAGGTCCCCTAACAACCATCTGAAATGCCCTAGAGGCTCCAATTCCTCCAATTTTAAAGTGTATTGGAGATCATTCCACATGTAAGCTGCTACTAAGCTAACATATGGAATTGTTTGTAGATGGTCCTGCCATGGATTATTTAGCTATTTGGTTTAGAATTTTAGGACCCCTTTAGGTATATATATATATTTTATATATATATATATAAAATATATTTAGAAATTATTTGATAAAATATTGAATTTGGCCTGTAATATTTACTATAGCCCATAGAAACACATTGAATAACACATTCATAAATGGCTAAAAAGACAGTAAAATATATACATCAGAAGGAATAAGTTTCGGAAGTGTCTGTCCTATATCTCGGAGATATACACCCCCAAAGCCTATTCCTCTATTGGCCGCCTTTCCTTCCAGCTCTCTGCTGCCAATGACTGGAACGAACTGCAAAAATCACTGAAGCTGGAGACTCATATCTCCCTCACTAACTTTAAGCACCAGCTGTCAGAGCAGCTCACAGATCACTGCACCTGTACATAGGCCATCTGTAAATAGCCCATCCAACTCCATCATCACCATACTGTTATTTATTTTTTCTCCTTTGCACCCCAGTATCTCTACTTGCACATTCATCTTCTGCACATCTATCACTCCAGTGTTTACTTGCTAAATTGTAATTATTTCACCACTATGGCCTATTTATTACCTTACCTCCCTTATCCTACCTCATTTGCACACACTGTATATAGACTTTTTCTATTTTATTATTGACCCTATGTTTGTTTATTCCATGTGTAACTCTGTGTTGTTGTTTATGTTGCACTGCTTTGCTTTATCTTGGCCAGGTCGCAGTTGTAAATGAGAACTTGTTCTCAACTAGTCTGCCTGGTTAAATAAAGGTTAAATAAAAAATAAAATAAAATATATATATATATATATATATATATATATATATATATACATGATATGCACTACTGTTCAAAAGTTTGGGGTCACTTAGAAATGTCCTTGTTTTTGAAAGAAAAGCAACAACAAAAAATTCTCCATTAAAATAACATCAAAATTGATCAGAAATACAGTGTAGACATTGTTAATGTTGTAAATTACTATTGTAGCTGGAAATGGCAGATTTTTTATGGAATATCAACATACAGAGGCGTACAGAGGCCCATTATCAGCAACCATCACTCCAGTACACGCAAAGCCTAATTGATCATTGACCCTTTTGCAATTATGTTAGCACAGCTGAAAATTGTTGTTCTGCTTAAAGAATCAATAAAACTGTCTTTCTTTAGACTAATTGAGTATCTGGAGCATCAGCATTTCTGGGTTCGATTACAGGCTCAAAATGGCCAGAAACAAAGAACTTTCTTCTGAAACTCATGTCTATTCTTATTCAGAGAAATAAAGGCCATTCCATGCTAGGAATATCCAAGAAACTGAAGATCTTGTACAACGCTGTTTACTACTCCCTTCACAGAACAGCGCAAACTGGCCCTAACCAGAATAGAAAAAGGAGTGGAAGGACACGGTGCAAAACTGAGCAAAAGGACAAGTACATTAGAGTGTCTAGTTTGAGAAACAGATGCCTCACAAGTCTTCAACTGGCAGCTTCTTTAAATAGTACCCGTAAAGCACCAGTCTCAATGTCAACAGTGAAGGGGCGACACCGGGATGCTGGCCTTCTAGGCAGAGTTCATCTGTCCAGTGTCTGTGTTCTTTTGCCCATTTTATCTTATTGGCCAGTCTGAGATATGGATTTTTCTTTGCAACGCTGCCTAGAAGGCCAGCATTCCAGAGTCGCCTCTTCAAATTATTATTATTATATACTCAACACTTGTCGACATGAACCCAGCTGCTCTCAGTCAGATTCCACCACAGATACAAAGGAAGCTGTTGGAACTTGTCTAGTGTGAGAGAATTGAAATGTCCTTGGCAAAGAACTGACCTTCCGAGGAATGAATGGCATCCACCAGTACCCAGAATCTGGACCAAAAATAGGATGTGATGAAGGCTCATATCCAACTGTAGAATTATTGACATACAGTACATTATCCATTAAAAATCCATTAATTTGTCAACTAACATGCCGGTATTTGGTCTACTGAACTTGTTGACCCTATTTATCTGTGACCATAGAGATGTTCTATTTCATTATGTGTGTGACAATGTATGACATATGTGTCTAACTGTTCATTATGTTGCGTAATAATATTTTTGTTCTATTCTAATGTGTATTTGCCGATGGGGTGGGAGGTAACTATGCATTGCCCTATAAATTAAATGGACAATAATGTATTCAGTACATGCAATCAGGTAAAGTCTCTATAAGATGTCCCACTGGAAATCTCCTGCAACCCAAGTTCATATGTTATGAATACAGACAGATTAAATAAGAATTTCCTTAAACCCCTCAAGTAGGATTTGAAATCATCAATCAAAACACTGCAATACAGTACATTTCATGTAATGGATTAAAAAGGCAGACAAATAAACTTGATCAAAAAGCTGATTTCATCCAGGCCTAGTTATGAAATATTATTGTTCTGTATTACTGTTAGGTAATATTATCATCCAATCATGGCATTACTGAAAGGGAATGCTTGCCTGTGTGCTGGATGTTAGTTTGTGTGCTACATGTACATGGTATATGATGAATGCTCACAATATCAACCAGGGACTTTTCAGTAAACACAGCCTTATAGTCTTTGCAACTATTTCACACCATGTTTTTCTTCACCTACATTACTGTCATAAATTGATACCTGCGTCAGATGTATTTTTTCTATTCTGTATGGGTCAACATGAAAGTCACCGGGCTGCCGTTATGTGGTTTTTCAAATTAAGTCATGGGCCTTTAAGCCTTTAACATGAGGAGATAGGGATACATGAGTGATTCTTCTGACTTGACCTGTAGAACCACATGATCCCAGACCAGGCTGACTCCCCTATCTATCTATCTGCTATCTATCTGCTGCTCTACATTCTTCCCTGCTTTCACATGTCCCCCTTACCAAAATATCAATATTTGATATTATCACTCTGTAGGTACATGACACCACAGCATATTTAATCCTTTTGATTTGAGCTTACTTTTTTATTGTTTACCCTAGATTACAAAAAGACAACATTAAAGAGCCACTTTTACAGAAGTAGTCTAGTAAGTTGATGTGTATTATTGTTTGTTGAATACTTTTGCTATTTTAGGCTTATTTTATAATGAGTATTTCTGTTTTTGAATTTGGCGCTCTCCTATTTCACTGGATGTTGGCCAGGTGGGACGCTAGTGTCCCACATACCCTAGTGAGGTTAATATGCTCTCAATCTGTGTGATGCATACTGATGAGTACTTTTCTCATGGTTAAGGCATGAACACATGAACACTCAACACTGCCATCTGCTGTTGAAGGGAAACTATTAAGTAAAGAAACAGATATGTTTGACATTGGCAGCAAGAAAAATGCTGACACCTTTTAACAAAGTATATTTTATTGTATTGAGGGTTTCATATAGACATCTGTTTTTTATTCAGTTGAAAAAAAATGTCAGACATAATTTAAACCTGTATTCAATGATGTCAGTGGTTAAAATCACTACCATAATCTTCTCAAGAATAGTTTTCCTGCTTTGTTGTATTTGTGGACATACTGTTAATGAATTCCAATAGGTTTAAATAATATAAAATGATATTTGAAATATCAATCACTCAATATGAAACAAATGATACCCAGTTTAGTCAGTCCTGCCCTCAGGTCTGTACAAGGAAACAATTTTTTTGTATTTTTTTCATTCATCCCCCTTTGATCCAGTCCCAAAATGTTTTGCAGGTCAGCAGGCAAGGTTCCAAGACATTGGACTTTCAAGAGGCAAAGTGTCATTTGTCACATTATCATAATGATGCGTTTGGCATCATACGATGTGTTTTACATCATTATGCTGATGTGACAAGTGACACTTTGCTTCTTGAAAGTCCAGTATCTTGAAAACGTATCTGCTGACGTTTTTGAGTGGAATTTTCCTTTAACCTCGATAGCTTTATTTCCCCGTCCCTCAACGTCTGGGAAGACTGAGGGATGTGGCATAAAGACACGTTATTATTTCCATGTGCCTAGTTGAAAAGCTTAACGGTGCTCATACAGTTTTTTGAATCGACTGCCAGAAAGAGAACGTAACAGTGTGGGAGAATAGAACATGAGAGTGAAACTTACAGGAGGACTCTTTTTACCCTCACCATAAAAATAAGTGTAACCGAAATCTCCATTCATTGTTTCACATTTCATAATAAAACTGCCTTATTCTTAATTAGCATATTCAAATATCTTTGGACATAATATAAGGA
The DNA here is from genome assembly GCF_018296145.1 of Oncorhynchus tshawytscha. Lineage (NCBI taxonomy): Eukaryota > Metazoa > Chordata > Actinopteri > Salmoniformes > Salmonidae > Oncorhynchus > Oncorhynchus tshawytscha. The sequence goes on from NC_056448.1 coordinate 27,482,328, forward strand.
GCCATATTTGGCTTGAGCATTCTCCAATGAACGCAAACAATAAAACAAATCAAACACACAAAAGTGCCTATTCTGACCATTCCAAACCCTCCACCACATATCTTCACAATATAACCATGTACAGGTATTAAGTCTATGATCTTTTCCGTCGGCTTTCAACGTTTCTGAAGTTGACGGGTCTAATCTTCATCTCGACGAACTGGATTGAATGCTCGTGTCCCTTCCAATGGAACCAGTTGATACCCTGAAAAAAAGTATACTTTTTTAACATGTTTACATTTTACACACCGCAGTATTTCAAAATATGTGTGCATGTGTAATAAATAATACATGTAATAATCTTGTTTCATACTCTGACAAGAATATAATATACGCACACGTACAAACACACACATACACACACACACTTTGTGATAGCAGAAAGGAAGTCAATACATTGTAGGCCACACTTTTTGTACCTTGCTGTGACTATTGTCACCATATTTTCCCATGAGGTTGACACGATGGCAGTTCTTGTACCAGAAGGCACCCTTATAGGACAGTGCACAGTTGGTTACTGCAATGTCGTTGTCATTGTCGTACGTGGAGAAGGGCCGACCATGGTGATAGGTCATAGAGTCACCTAGGAAACAAGAAAAACACATTGACTGGTGAGAAGAAATATGGATAGTTCAATCACAGTTATATTGTGTCTTTTATTGTAACTTTTTTTTACTGTAAAGTGTATTGGTATATTTCAATGGAATTTTAATCAAGTTAGATCTGACTAGATTTTCTATGCAGGAGCACTAATAAACACAGCTATTATTATAATTGTCCTTACCTGCTGTGCCGCTATATCTTCCTAAGTATATCTTGTAGCGGCTACGTGGCTCTGCGATGGTGAACTTGTCATACTGAGCGTAGGCCGACTTCCCGTTGTCCCTCAGGTCCACACGCAGCTCGTACTGGCCTGATGCCGTCATCTTGTGGAGGTTGGCCAGACCTGAAACGACAGGAAATGACATCACAGTGCCATTCCTGTTTCCTATGGCTCAATTGGTTGGAGCATGGTGATGCAACCCCATGATTGTGGTTTGACTTCCGCATTGGCCACAATTACTGAATAAAGGGAGAAAATAAAATACAAATAAAGGAAGGGTGGAGAGATGTGGACTCACCAAACCAGAATTCATCATTCATGTCCCCAAAGCCACCGGTGTAATTCTTCCAGTTCCTGAAGAACTCCAGATTTCCATTCTGGCGCCTCAGGAACACCTGTAAAGAGAGTTGACAGAACCTGTCATATACAAGCCCTGATGTCAGTGGTTTGGCTTCAGTGTTATCACAAACATGTAAAGGTCAATCCAATCAAACCTGGAGTTTAAACTTTGTGTGTGTGCGTGTGTGTGTACGCGCGTGTGTGTGTTCTTCACCATCCATCCTCCTCCGTCCGTGGTCATGTCACAGTAGACCTGGATGGGCTGGCTCTCGTCCCCTCCCAGGTAGATGTTGTAGGTGCCAGAGATCGTGTCTCCATTCAGCAGAGCCTGCGAGCAGTCCTTAGGGTATCTGTATAATCCTCCAACTACACACACACACACACACACACACACGCACACACACACACACATCAAGAACAGTGCACTACATAGGAAATAGAGCATCACTTGAGATCTGCCCATTGTAAAGCTGTGAGGGGAAGGAGGTGGTGTGTGTAGCAGTCTACTTACTGGTGGTGAAGACATTGGTGACGTGGCGGCTCCGCTGGGCTCCAGCGATGGCCTGTAGCCTGACGCTGTACTCTGAAGAGCCACTCAACTCACTCATGCTGTACGATGTGGCTGTAGGGCTCAGGACAACTTCCTGTATTCAAATCAAATCAATCTTTATTCATAATGTAAAGCACTTTGGAAAATGTAGCTGTAAAATAGCCATTGATGATCGATAGTGGGGGCCAGTGTGTGAACTCATAAACCCGTACCCGGACTGTGCCGTCGGGTGAGGTGAAGGTGAGGATGTATCCGGTGATGGCGGCACGCGGAGGCTTCCAGGTGAGAGTGGCACCGTCTGTCTGGACATTAGTGGCCGCCAGGTCACGAGGAGAATCCACATCTACAGACACAAAGAGGAAAGTGGAAGGATCACATGTTAAACATGTTAAATAATTATATCACAGGTCCTCCCGGGTGGCGCAGTGGTTAAGGGCGCTGTACTGCAGCGCCAGCTGTGCCACCAGAGACTCTGGGTTCGTGCTCTGTCGCAACCGGCCCCGACCAGGAGGTCCGTGGGGTTGGCCGGTAGGGATATCCTTGACTCATCGCGCACCAGTGATTCCTGTGGCGGTCCGGGCGCAGTGCACGCTAACCAAGGTTGCCAGGTGCACTGTGTTTCCTCCGACACATTGGTGCGGCTGGCTTCCGGGTTGGATGCGCGCTGTGTTAAGAAGCAGTGCGGCTTGGTTGGGTTGTGTATCGGAGGACGCATGACCTTCAACCTTCGTCTCTCCCGAGGCCGTACCACGAAATTGGGGAGAAAAAGGGGTCAAATTCAACAACAAAAAAACAAAAAAATAAATAATAATAATGATATCACAGATGTCTTAATATTGAATTCATGAACAATACAATACTGCACTTCATTGAATTTATGAACAATAAAATATTACACAGTTTGATTGTTGTTTGAAAATCAGACCCAATGCTCCTATATGAAGCATCTGATTGGAGAGCTACCCGTTGTGAATTCAGTGGTGATGGTGCCACTCTTCTGTGCCTCCCTCATGGCGTACACCCCTACTGTGTAGTGTGTGGCAGGGACCAGGGAGCCCATCTCAAACTCCACCGTGTTCCCAGAAACGTGCTCCATCACTGGGGACACTGCAGACAGCAGAGGAAAGAGACAATATCACCACCCGGTTACCACCACCAACAGTCCTATTGTGCTGTGTCTCTTTGGCTAGTGATGAGGGATACCATTGATACAAATACATCATGTACATAAATACATGTCAGCTCCTGGCAATCTGTGCCTTGGGCCTCTTGTGAAACACACACAAACCTGAATCTGCGCTGTAGGTGATGACGTAGCCATCGACAGTGGCCTGAGCTGGTTGCCATAGCAGCAGGGCGGTCGTGTCAGTGACGTTGACAGCAGAAAGAGCTTGAGGCCTGTCCAGAGCTAAGGAGGAGGAAAATACACAGCTTTGTTACACACATAGGCCTGTAGCCACAACAGCTTCAGAAAACTAACACCTGTACAGACAATATTATGACCTGCAAACAACCCAATGCAATGATGTCATACTTTTTCCTGGAATAATTGACTGGGGTGGACAGAGTAGAGGAGGACCATATGTGCTGTTGAGTATGAATGTGTGAAGCTAATGATTTATGAAATGCTCATAATGTCTATGCATGACACAGAGACTTCTGTCTATCCTCCTCATAGCACTGTGACTTGAATGCAAACGTATTATATAATTTCATGTATTTCGTAAAAGGTTACATGTGTAAATGTATGCTAAAGAGTAGTCGGACACCTGTGGTGATGTTCTCTGTCCCCGGGTCACTCTCCTCCAGGCCCTTCCCAGCAAAGATGGTGACCTGATAGGTCACTCCTGGCAACATGTTAGGCAACATGGCCTGGGTCTCAGTCCCATCTGCTAGCACTGTCATTGGGCTGCCTGTTGATGAGAGAAAATATTGCATTTATGCTACTTTACGTTCTTCTATCCTGAAGTAAATAAATGTTGAATGGTGCTGTTAAATCGTACTGCTAAATCCACTTTAAGGAACTGGTTTCCTTTCCTTCCCTGGTAGCAGCTGCAGATATTCACAGTTCTACACTAGTGTAAATTATTGTGTGAAGAAACCGTGTGATTACTCTATATTCCACTAGAGAGAGTGCTTTGTCCAATTTGAAAAATACTGGAGGAGAGGAAATTCCTCCCCCCATGCCACAGGAAGAGGCCTGAAAGTACTATATAAACGCAGTCCAATATCCTTATTATAATGGGTAGACTTTACTGCCACTATAAGATATGAGGCTATTAACTCACCTCCTTGGAGAGGCACATAGATGATGCGGTAGTTATCCACTCTGGCACGAGGCATGATCCAGTGTACTATGGCCGAGGACTCAGTCACTTCAGAGAAGCGGATGCCTCTTGGAGCGCCCAGGCCTGGCACAGCGATGGGGTCAGGGTTAAAAAGGCAAGCAAAAAATGAGAAAAGTTAGATTGATCTGTTTTGAGTTTGATTTTTGATCAGGAATCGATTTTACTGAGGTCAGTTTATTCAATGGAATAGGCCTATTGCCCTATGGTGTGTCAATATACACACTGACAAATCAGAAAGGCACATAAACACACACAAAATTCCAGTGAGAAAACATATTTGCTGAAAACCAACAAAGGCCCACCACAATCACCCCAGCCAGAGTAAGATTGAAACCCACTGCAATCTACAGACCAACAGGGTGCATCAGTATCACACTTCCCAAAATGCTAAAAAAAAAAGTGTGCTCTTTAGGGAGCACATTTCAATGCATGAACCAAACCATTAAACTTTTGTCAAACATGCTACAAAAAAATGTAACCAGTTTAGTAACCACAATTTAACCAGTTTAGTGGCCAGTAAAATGTATAGGCTATGAAAATTGGTCTATAATGGGCATCAGAACACATGGACTTTGAGCTGCATTTAAATCCAAGCACAATCTAATGCAAAAACATGTGTCTCCATATTCCTGAAAAGGATATCATATGGGGAAAAAGAGACATGCAAAACCAATTTTTTAAATGTAACCTTTATTTAACTAGGCAAGTCAGTTAAGAACAAATTCTTATTTACAATGACGGCCTACACCAGCCAAACCCAGACAACGCTAGCCCAATTGTGCGCCACCCTATGGGACTCCCAATCCCAGCCGGTTGTGATACAGCCTGGATTAGAACCAGGGTGTCTGTAGTGACACTTCAAGCATTGAGATGCAGTGCCTTAGACCGCTGCACCCCTCAGGAGCCACTTGTTTGGTCCCTTGATGCTCACAGGCCTAGAACTATTAATACATAAAATAATTATCAGTGGCAATTTAGATATATCCCTGAAGGCATACCCCTTGGAAAAGGAAACCAGTCAAAACAAAAGGTATTATTACAAAACCCAGTCAAAACAAAGATCAGTATTGCATCTTGTAATCAAGACACCTGTTTCCAGAGAAATCAGACGAGAGATGTGAGATGCAGACCACATTGTGCTTTGGCATTTACTGATAGTTCAGATTGTCAGAAAATAGGCCCTTTATTTAAATACCTGTTCGAGCAACACCGGTAATTGGTTGGGAGCGCTGTTCCAAAGTGACACCGTACAGCTCGATTTCGTACTCGGTGCCGCCGGTGAGTCCCGTTAAAATCTTGGTTCGCTCGTCACCAAGGACGTTGACTTCTTGCGGATGCGCAAACTTTGTGGAGTCCTTAATTTTGATCACAAATCTATCAAACATGTCTTCATCTGCGGTCCAGGCCAGGCGGAAACTGTCTGAAGTGATGTCCGAGACAAACATGTGCTCCACTTCTGGCTCAGCCTCTGGTTGGAAAGAGAATTCAATTCGACGTATTTGTCGAGAAACATTCACCCAATTACTAGAAAACAAATTTAACGACGGCAACTTTCGGCGACTAGATGGAAAAGGTGAGAGAGTAGGACTCCTAGTTTTTGGTTAAATTCTCATGAACTGGCTACCACCACTCTGACATGCTTTCAAATCGTCAAGGTGCTTTGCATTCCTTTGTTATTTTATTGAGAAATAGACACGTTCATGGTTGTGGAGACATTTATTGACGTCAATTAGCAAGTCAACATCCACAATTACTATTCTCCGTGATTGTTGCATCAAGCCAAGGATTTGGCCAAAACAATCCATCCACACCGCATGCATCCTCAATGCCAGCCCTGCATTCAGTGCATTCAAAGGTAAATAAGAAAACGAGTGGTTAGGTCAACTGACATTTCATGCTGAAAATGCCATGTTGATTTGTCTGTGTTTTCCTACTTATAGGCTAGGCCTACTATCCAATCAATGGTCCATAACCATCCTCAGACATTTTCAACTGGAAATAAAGACTGTTTTTTAAACGCCTTATCAGTCTAATATTTACAGGTGAAACTTAGATATTGCTTGCTTAGCCTACCTCAAACAATTCTTAGTGACAGTGATGTGTCCACTGAAAATGACATCCTTTACACCGTAACGTTCACAGTGTCACATTATGCGAAATCTGAGGGGAAAACACAGTTTAAAATATGAAAACATATTTTCATATTTTGGAGAGAGGAAAAAGCAGAGCACCACACACTTCTTCGCTGTAACAATTAAGCTTCAAACTGAAAACACAGGCAAGACCTCCATGATGCTTCAAACATGAAGAGGATGAAGAAAATATTAAGAGTAATCAGATTGCTCTGGAAAAGTAAGTGAGATGTTGGAGGAGGTAGTAGGGTTGTGTGTTGAGGCTTCCCCACCAAAGTAAAGCATTGATGGCATTAATATTTCATCCTTTCTCAGAAGATTACAGTGGAAAGGCCTACTAGTTTTTTGTGATACAGTAAAAGTACAAGTTGGGAATCAATCACCCCTTCAGTAAGTAAAGTAAACCTGTGTTTTCACTTCGACTGAATAGTGACCAATCCCTCAAGCTGTCCTAAATGACACCTCACTGTGATGGAGAAGCCTCTTTGTACAGGGCCGAATCCTAACTCCAAGTTACTTGTGTGCATCTTAGAATTTCAGCCTACAGTGTGTGTAGTGTGGCCAGAGGCATCATGCACCTTATTTTTTGAGGGGGCACTGATGACCGAATTCAATGTATTTCAATGAATTGTGAGAAAAATCATCTATATCTTGTATACCTTTTATCTACAAATTGATCAAATTGGTAGGGGGCTCATGCCCCCTCATTTTCAACAGCCATGATGCCTCTGTGGGTGGTACCTGTCACAGCCACTGTGGTCAGTGGGCGGGAGACCAGCCCAGTACTGGATACCCCAGTCAGCCTGACCTCATAGCCTATGCCAGTGATCAGGCCCCAGATGTCCAAGAAGCTCTGGTTGCCAGGGACAATGAACTCCTGAGGTTCCAGTAGCCAGCCTGAGTCTGACACCACTATGTGAAAGTGGCCGAAGCCACCAGTAGAGGGAGCCCCTTCCTGTTGTTGAGGATGATGCGCCCTCCAGGACACGCGGAAGCCGAATGGGGTGATCTCAGAAATGGTCAAGTTTTCCACTTTGGGTAATGATGCTGGAGGGAGCAGGAGTTTTTTTGGGGGGGGGGATTAGGGTCGGGTAGAGGAGGGGTAAGACGTGGTGAGAATACATATGGTAGTTGATGTGTGCAATGATTGCAAAAGTAATTGTTGTCTTCGGCGCAGTTGGCCCTTTGACTTGTAGAGCCCCAATTCAATTAGGAGAATCTAGTCATGCACATAGCCTAAATAGATTGATATCATGTTTATAAATGGGTGACAAACTCTTAATTAAAAACGGTGGTCATGTAGATAAAAGGGGGTGTTGAAACACTAAAGTAAAGATCCTCATCCAAGAATACTGTATCCATCACGCCTCTTTGTAATGTTCACTTGAACACTATTCAAAGCCTGCAAATTTGTCCCGCTTAAACCTGGGTGGGTCCCTGGAGAGTTCATGTGTAATTCTTTGGCTACTGGGACACACATTTCCACCCTGTCAGTGTTTCAACATAAGTGGTAAGATTTGAGTAAATGACATAGTACCTGTGACGGCATGGGCTAAAACGGAAGGGGTGCGGCGCCCATGAGAAATACCGTACAGTTCAATGTCATAGTCAGTGGCGTCCACTAGGCCGGTGACTGTAATGTTACGGACCTCGCCAGACGGCGTGAACTCCAGTGTATCAAACAGCTGTTCAGGGTCACCGACCCGGATGACAAAGCCATCAAAGTGACCAGCCACTGTGCCCCAGGACAGGGTGAAGTTATCGGGGCTAGATTCGGACACAGCTATTGAGCCCAACTGTGGGACTGCCTCTGGACAAAAGAGAACAGTGATTTTGAATTAGGGGAGATGAGGAGTGTGATATAAAATTTAGACGTTATCTGTTTGACAGTCTAGTACTATGGCTGAAACTATAAAGTTAGGATTATTTTCACAGTCCGGGTTTGACTACTCATGAGCTGGTTAAGAGTAATAGCTTTTGAATTCGGAATTATAATATGTTATAATGTAACATATGGAGAAAAAATACATGCGATGCAATACCTGTGGTGACTACGGCGAATAGGGGCTGTGTATTCTGTCCAGCGGAGCTAGCGTACAGTTTGATGTCGTAGGTTGTACTCCCTTTGAGGCCAGTCATAACTGTGGCGCGAGCCGCTCCAGGCAGGGTGCGGCCCATGGCCTGCGAGGGCAAAGCAGACTCTCTGACTTCTACTATAAAGTTATCAAAAGCCTTCTCCCCTCTCCTCCATGACAGTGAAAGTCTGTCTGAGGTAACGTTAGAAACAACTAGCCTGGACAAGTCAGGCTCTGCAGCTACAAAGGAGAGAAAAGTCAGCATTCATTCATTTTTTTAAGGCTGGCACACTTACTATCCTTTTGTCCCCTCAATTAACTGTTTTCCATTTAATCCAGTGTCAAAAACTTCAAGTGACCCAGATTATAATGAAGTCAATGGGTAGTCATGTGTATTTTATATAATAAGTATGTGTGCTCAAGAAAAATGATCAGAAAAGCATTGCAAACTTCAATATGGAGCAAAGTGATCATGCGCTCGTTCTGGCTTTAGAAATAAACAAAACAAACAAAATAGAAATACCTGTTGATGCAATAATACTGACGGCATGGGTTCGTGATCCCTTGACAATCCCAGTGAGGTAAGCTATATAGTCAGTGCTGGGCCTTAGCCCTGTGATGTCATGAGACATTGCATTCTGGGATATGTTATATTCCTTTGGCTCCTTCAGCCAATCTGAATCAATAATCTCCAGGACATAACCGTCAAACTCTCCCTCAGTGCCATTCCAGGAGATGGAGAAACTCTCTGACGTTAAATTAGATACATACAGATTGCCAACCACTGGCTCGCTCACTAAAGGAAGAAACAGTTATTGGATTTTTAAATAAGCTAAAATGTTAAAAGCAATATGCCTATTGCCTATGAAATCACTCGTTTGGCTGCTACATATTCAATTATCTATCTAAGGGGATGATAATAGATTGTAGATGATTTTGTTTATCAAAGATAAATGAGAATAATAAGTGCAATTTCACATGGCACTCACCTCACACCTGCCATTCTCGATAGTCTTTGAATATAATGAAAAATGAATGACATGCACATTTGAATTCTGACAATACAATGGCAAGCTTTTGGGGATGTGGTGAAGACTAAAGAAAGGTACAAATATATTGCAGTGTAACACATCAGTACTCATCATAATGTGTCACATGAATAATAATAGCATTTGTGCCATATAAAGTGTAAGTGATATCATCATTATTCCAATTTAAGCCAGGTCAGGACTAGCTCTTATTCTAAAAATAGATGTGCATGTTTTGTTCAGTGTTTGTTCAGACAAGACAGAGTAAGACACTGACATAGACACAAACAGGGAAAGTGACAGATAGCCAAAGTGCCGGAGAGAGAAAGAAAGTCAACAGGATTTGACTTGATTTGACTTGATTTGCTAGACTTGACAAGTATGCTTTTTGACAGAAGTGTACGGTGGAATTTAGTGTCAAAATGTGACGTAAGGCAGGGGTCTCCAACTCTGGTGCTGGAGAGCTACTGGGTGTGTAATGTAAGGTTTTGTTCCAGCCCAGCACTAACTCACCTGTTTCAAATAGTAAACAATTGTAGCCTGTAGTTAGTGCTGGGCTGGAACAAAAGCATGGATACTCAGTAGCTCTGCAGGACAGGAGTTGGAGAACCCTGGGCTAGAAGACAGTGGACATGTTGTTGGTGAGATAGTACATTGCCAAACCCAAGCAGGAGAGCCATTCACTTATGATGTTAATAATATGGATGGGTGATGATGTTAAAAACACTCCATGCCTTTGGAAGAGTTTGTTGACAAGGGAAAGGAAAACACTTATGTGCAAGAGACATTCACAAACAAGTTCAAATCATGCACACACATTACATTGAGTAGGACAATACGTTGCCGTTTTTGTTGCACTATAGTAGGAATAAACAATGTTTCACAAATATAATATCTAAAAGAGGAGTTAATGTTGTTACAACACACACACAGTACATAGTATTCATTGTCACAGGAGGTTGGTGGCACCTTAATTGGGGAGAAACAGGCTCATGGTAATGACTGGAGCAGTATCAAATACATCAAACACATGGTTTCCAGGTGTTTGATGCCATTTCATTTGCTCCTTTCCAGCCAGCTGTTCTCCCCTCAGCAGCCTCCATTGTTCATTGTATACTATTAGGCCTACATTTCCAGTCTCTCTCGTACTGAAATCAATACATAGGCCTCTAATGTCACTCAGCCGTTCTGGCCACTCAGTTAAAGCATGACTCCAACAGGCAAACAAGCTATAGGTTAATTACTCAGTCTGTGAGAATGGGGGGGTTGATGGAATGATGGCGAATGGACACTGTTTAATGTGGATGGGGGGGAGGAGGTGTTGTTTGGTTTTCTTTTGCAATCATTGCAGCACATCAAAACTCACCACGATGCATGTAATGGCAGGGGGAGGGCTTCATGCACTCAGGAATGTGAGGAGGGGGCGAGACAGGGTGAGGTTGGTCACTTGCGGGCAGCTTGCTTGTTTCAGTTATAAGGTAAGGGTTTGTGTGGGTGATGCCCAGCACCCTGCCCTGTGGTGAAAGACTGACACAGTGGCTGGAGGGTAAGAATGACACATGGCATGGTGTTGTTAGAATGAAACATTGTCATTGGTATAAAAGGCTAAATTGAAGGGTTACATCAGTGATCTTGCTTGCTACGTGCAATGCTGTGGAGGCTTGCATGTGAATGGAAACAGGCAGGTGTGTGTGTATGCTGTTCACCACAGATCCCAACTGGAATAGAGAGAAATTGCTCAAAAGGCACAGTGAAGAAAAAGTAAAGAGAGGGATAAGAACAGAACCTTGGGGGACACCTCCATTCATTGGTACCTGTAGTGGCTTCAGTATACACCGGCTCCTGGAAGGAGCCCTGGTGGAGCCCGTACAGGCCAATCCTATACAAAGTGTTAGAGCTCAGGCCAGAAATGCCCAGGTTGAAGGCATCAGCCGACAGGGTGAGATTCTCACTCTCTGGACCTCCCTCTAAGTTTGTCACCTCAATGACAAAGCTCTCAAACTCCCCGTCCTCGGGAGTCCAGTACACATTGAAGCTGTCCCATGTCACGTCAGAGACTGTGAGGTTGGCCACCACAGGCCTCAGCTCCTCTAGCAGACAAACAGATCATAGTACAGTCAATAAAATATACACTATATGAAATATATCAAAAATCGATATTTCACATCATATTATGTTTTATATCCCATAATCAGGGATCATCAACTAGATTCAGCCAAGGGTCGATTTCTTTCTTGAGCGGATGGTTAGGGGGCCGTAACATAATTACAAATAATTTGTATACTGCAAATTGACCGCAAGAAGCCCAAACAAATTTCAAACCTTGCTTACATTTGTATACGATCACATGTATCTCTTTATTATGTGTGGGAATACTTTGGAATAGATTTCCAAAATTGAAATCACTTGGAGTTGATTTGCTGGAGGTTTTACAGTCTTTTATGTCCGACAATTAAAAAATAAAATGCAACAACAAATAAAATCACCCGCGGGCCAGAAATTAGGGAACCCTGCTTTATATATTCCATATATTTCACATCAACTATACAATGTATTGCAGGGATTAAACTGTGATGTGTTTCAGCAGCACTTTCTTAGTCAGTTATGATGACACAGAACACACGAATACAAAGACAGATGGATGAATAGGAGGATGTATGACATGTATAAGGATAGGATGGAGAGAGGGATGGAGAGAAAGATGACCGATGGTTATGGATGTCTATGGCAAAGAATCACTGCTCCATGTACCTGTATTGGCAAAAGCATGAAGAGGCAGAGACTGCTCCCCCTCCACCTTCCCATACAACGAAACCTCATAACGTGTCCCAGGGGACAAGCCTTCTATAAGGGTCTTCCTGGCACTTCCTGGTACCGTGGTCACATGAGCTTGTGCCATCCCTGACAGAGCATTCACCTCCACCAAAAAGCTATCAAAGGCTTCATCTGGGGCTGACCAGGCTAGCCTCACGCTAGTGGGGCTCACGTCTGTGACATTGAGGTCCCCTAGCGTCTCCAGGCTGGAGGCCTCTGGTTCAGATTCAGCCCCAGAGGGGATGTCCCCCGTGGGGTACAGAGATGTAGATGTAGGCCCCTCTGTGATCAGAGGAGCCAGGGGAAGGACTGTTGGATGAACAGCTCCTGTGTCAGGAGACTGTGTCGTCTGAGCACTTTTGACACTCAGAGCGACTACATCAGTAGAGGTAGACTTGGGTGCTAAATGAAAGTACATTCAAAAGGATTAAATGTGTAACCTGTGACCTCTAAAGGAGCAGAAGAAAAACAAAAAGAGTGGTTAACCTGTGGGAAGAAGATCTGGTTAGAAGAAATAACTGGTAGAGTAAAAGATTAACATAAGTACCCACAAAAGCATAATGATTGATTACAGTAACAAAAGGTATATTGTCTTTTGTCTAACTTTCTCCCATTGAGGTTTGGAAGGAATAATTCTGCATTCATCACCATTTTCTCTCTATGGTGCTGTGCGGGTTTTCTTGTTGTCAGGGACCATAAACTTCCACATGCATCGGAGACGTACATTTACACTGAGCAGCTCATGCATTAATGGCCCTTGAACGAGGGCCATTAATTTTTGAAGGTTCCGAATAGTCCACCGTAGTGACAGTACCCAGTACACTTCAAATGGATGAAGAAGCCATGCACTGCCAAAGTTATCCTACAACTTTGTTTATGTTCCAATATCCATATTAGGTCACCACTAGTGTACTATGCAAGCATGCATATTGGAACAGAACCCTGGTGGAACACTTTAGAGTTTGATTCATGTCTTGTTGTTTCAAGATGCATAATATACTATTTTAACATTGTCCTTTGCAAGCAATACTGTAAACATTTCAGAATGAAAATGCAATGTGAATGGGATCGCAAGCAATGACAGTGAAGTGGATGAGTTTGTTGGCACAGACATACAGAGAACAAATTGGGTGCTTTTAAAAACTCCAATGAAGGAGGAAATTGGTGTGCAAATGTAGTCTAATTGACTTTTCTGGATGTCATGCTGATCTGCAGGGAAACAGTGGAGACATTGTAACCTCTGAATTGCCATTCCATGGAATTCACTGATTTTCTTAATGCTTTATCTCTTCAGCTAGAAGGTATCAACTTTTCTGATAACAAACCTATTTGGGGGAGGGGGGGGGGTTCCACAACGTGTTTTTAAACAACCAATAGATAGTATCGTTGCTGACAGAAAGCCGCAAATTATGCCCTGCAAATGACAGCATTTACAGTCCCAGTATCCATTGCTATATTTGCTATAACCAATTTTAGTAATGTCCTTCATCTGAATTTCTCTGGAATAGAGAAGGCATGGATTCCTCTTCATAGTTTGAAAGCAACACTTTCCATTTTAGGACTGCCGTCCTCAGCATGCAAGAAGTGACTGGATGGGATGAAGCCAAATGGCCATTTTGTAAAGATGGTATTATCTCAAACCTCTAATATCATGCCATGCGTACTGATCCACTGCAGTTAAAAATCACAATACCATCATGCAAAACGTGAAAGGTCTGGTTTTGAATTTCTCAACTCCTTTGTTCAAATCCTGACTTTGCTATCCAGGCAGACTTAAAATGAGCAATGTTCAACAACAAAGGGATATCTATTGTACTGAAGGCATGCAGCCCAAAAGTAAAGCATATACCTGTAACTGTGACTGCTTCAAGCGGAGAGGATCTTTGGCTATTGCTTACTCCGTAAAGCTTTACTCGATATTCTGTGGATTCCCTCAGGCCTTGAAATCTAGAACCTTTGGCATCTCCATGGAGATGGACCTCTTTTACATCCCATAATCCCAGAGTGTCTCTACATTCTAAAATATAACTATCATAGACAACATGTGCCTTTGGTTCCCACGAAAGTTCAAATCCTTCGGATGTTACAACTGAGACAGTCAGCTCTCCCAGCTTATCCTCGAGCTCAAGCCCCATCCCTGAGATCTGTAGGTCTGGGTCAGAGGGGTCTAACGACACAAAACTAATGATATTGTCCTCCGAGCCTATGGGAGTGGTAAGCTCAGGGGCAGGGTTGGCTATGTAAAACGTGAAAGAGGCTACAAGAGAAACACAAAGGCACAAATTCAGATAAGGAAGACATTTAGAGATTGTGTGTCTTTCTGCACTGTTACTGTTGGCCTCAGTGTTGTCTATTTTTGTCCCACTGATAAAGTAAGTTACAGCCTACAACTACCGGACCCTTGCCCTTAGTAATTCCACATTCTTCTGTCAAGTATTGGTGTGTATATGAGGAAATGATTTCACTCCCAAGAGCTTGTGTTGTGAAATATGTTTGGATTGGTAAAGCTGTTACAGATGTCTTTATCTCTTAGGATTATAAAATGCAATTCAAAACTGTTAGCAGTACAATAGGATCCATACGTTTAGCACTTGCTGAATGTTTCCCACAAGAGACTATGTTTTTTACCCAGACCTGAAACCAAATCTATGACTTCAAATTGGCAAAATATTATTGTATACTGGAAAATTGCTATTTGCGGAGAGCAGAACTGAAACTACTTTCTTAAAGGATCAACCACACATATTTGTGCCTTGCAATACGAGGGTGGAGTCAGTTGTGAAGATTCTGTTTCAACCCTCACCTGTAGATGCGGACAGGGTGGCAGGTGTGCTCTTCTTTGAGCCCCTCTCAGCAACCAGGGTGATGGTGTACATCATGCCAGGGTTCAGGTTGTTTAGGTTGTAGGAGGTGGCTGTTCCAGGGACCTCCACCTCCTCCCTCCGGCCATCCTTGGAGATGTACACCAGCCTGTAGACGGGGATCTTGGCTCGGGGTCTCTTCCACACCAGCGTCATGCTGGTCTCTGTGGACTCGCTCACTTCCAAGTCCTTGGGCCCATCAAGGTCTGTGGAGGAAAGTGGTATAAAGCTTTCAATCAGTGATTATCAAGCCTTAGGTACAATTCATAGGGTAGTGAAAGTACAAACAGAATTCTTCTGTTTTAACAATGGATAGTGTAGTGCTTTCATATTTCATTTTGTTCTATGATAGTTCTTTGGTTTGAAGATTGTTTCCCAAACCACTTAGAAACATCAGAACCTCATAACGCATCTATGTTTGCCTCATATTGTTCCCTAATAATCTGTTGCATTGAAAGTTATTTATATATATATATATATATATATATATATATATATATATATATATATAAATAAAACTTGTAACTTTTATATTATATATATATATATATATATATATATATATATAAATAAAACTTGTAACTTTTATATATATATATATATAAAATAAAACTTGTAACTTTTATATATATATATATATATATATCTACGACTGCAGAGTGTCTGTGGTCACTTATGGTGGTGGATATTTGGACTGCTGTTGAACAGTGGCTATCCTATGAAAACATGTCAACGTATGCTCTCACTGGTTGCTGCATTTGTGGTGGCAGGCAGGCTCTCCCTCTCGTTCTTCATGGCGGTCACACCAATTCCGTACTCTGTACCCGGCTTCAATCCTGTAATGGTGAAGAACAGAGATTAATTGAGTACCTGATTAGCTTCAGTCCTGCAATCGAGCAGAACAGAGAAGGATTTGAGTACCTGATTGAATTGACATCAAGAGTAACAAAGTCATAGCGAATCCTATCTTGAAAAAAGCCCTTATACCTTCTACTGACATAATTGCATGTTGGGATTTGGTCATGGTTGACACTCACCAGTGATAGTTGCCTGAGTGTTGCCTCCTGGCCCACGGGGGAACACCTCTTCGCCATGGGAACCCCCAGAGATAGGGCTGTACTTCACCCGGTAGCTGTCAACGTCTGCCCGGCTGTTTTTCCACTCCAGTGTGACGCTGTTGTCTGACTGGCCCAGTGGCTGCAGGTCCTTAGGAGAGTCCAGGTCTGTAACAATGCAAGAAGAAGAAAGGAATATAATAAAGACTGTTGACAGTGAACTCTTGATCAATCCAAGTGTACCTGTTATCAGGTACACTTAAAAGAATGGACTGGACATGGAATTGAATTGGGACTGTAAAATTGTAGTGTGCTCAAACACAGTTTGCACTTATCAGGAGTGCACTTATCAGAAGTGGATAAAATAAAGCCCCGACCTGTGGTGAATATCTCAGTGACTGGATCGCTGGTGCTGTTTCCCCTCCTGGAGACCAGGGACACCTGGTACTCAGTGTCTGGGCTGAGGCTGTCAATGCTGTACTGTTTGTCTGAGGTGGACAGGTCCACGCTGGTCCTATTTGTGGGGTTGGAGCTGGGGCCATAGGACACGGTGACACCATCCACCTGAGCCACGGGATGGAACCAGGTGACCAAGCCTGAAATGTCTGTCACGTCACGCATCTCTACCTGCCTGGGCCCATCAATCCCTGGGGGAAAGGGACCCAAGGAATACAATATGTTAAGGATGACTATTGCAGGCTCATTCACCCACCCCCCTCTCCCCTGTAACTATTCCTCAGGGCGTTGCTGTAAATGAGAATGTGTTCTCAGTCAACTTACCTGCTAAAATACGGATTCAATCACAAGGAATTAAAAGGGTGAAAGTATGTGCTGTTTGTTATGGACAATGATCACACACATGTTTTAAGTCCTCCCTTTGGGCTACAGACACAAGGACACAAGGAGTATTGGTTTTACTTTAACTACATTTTAAGAACTGCATAACACTGTTACAATTATGGCATAACAAATGTAATTAACAGTTTGGTTACTCTGACTGTTTGGTATGTGATTTCACTGATCTGTGTTCTGACAGGACCTCTGGTAAGTTCCTGTGTTTATTTTCACAGGAGAAGTTTCTCAATTCCATGCTGTGGTGACTTCACCGGGTGAAATAGGCCATAGGTTCACACTGTATAAATCACCTACTTCTTCATTCCTCATTCTTGAAAACTGTGCTGAACTTAAGCCTGTATAAATAAATTATGAACAAGTCAGGAGAAGATATATTTATAGGCTCCATCAACAAGGAATATTTAATGAAATGGCTTTTCCATAGACAAGGTAGCATAGTTCACGCTAGAAACCCATTTGACCTTAATATATGGACTAAACAGTTGGCAGTAGAAGCTTATGGCAGGGCTCCTTGAAAGATACAAATACTCTCTATTGTAATATACAGGCTGGGCTGAGACTCAGCATTGTTCACTTTTGCAAAAAAGACTGTTAAACGACAATGGGGGTTTAGCCACTTTTTTTTCTTTTTTTTTCACAGTTAAATTGGTCTGTTCAGTTCCTCTGTCTGCTTGTATGATTTGTGAGGTGTAGGCATTTTCCTTATCCACCCCATGGGATGTGGGTGGTCGCCAGGATGAGTGGGAGAAGCCTGGTTTAGATTCATTCATGCATGGCATGACAATGTCAGAAGAGTTGGCTTCCCAGTTTGCACATACAGATCTGCATTTGACTAGGGGGAAAAAAACATTACATAAGCTTACTGGTAGTGATGATTTTAGTAGACTGAGGTCCCCTGGTATTGTTCTTGATGACGCCCACTGAAACCTCGTACTCCTGACCAGGACCTAGCCCCGTCTGCTCATACAAGGTCTGGGAGGATGGAAGGGTGGTAAGGGTTTTCCCACTCTCCTCTTTCTGAAAGGACAAATACATACTGTTTTTAATATACCATTTCTGGATTCATACATGCTACATAGCCTACTTACATATCCAACAGGCAAGCTGAGGTAAGCCACGTCAATTTGTCCTTTGGATCAACAAAATCAATATTTCACACAGTTAATGTTGAGTTAAACAATAACAATTGCTACAATATTAAAATGTCTCATGGTTATTTTAGCAGGTATTTGATTACCTCAGATTAGAATGCTACAAACAAAGCCCATTTGGCCCATAGTAATAGGGATGAAGTGCTGATCATGGATTACAGGTCCTTACATTTTATGTATGGGGCAATAAAGCCCAAGCGCTGAGGAGAATGGGATTAGCAATAAACAGTGCTGAGCATGTCCTGGCTGCTGGCTGCTGTTATAATGAGGATACAGCCCTTTGTGAAAATGAACTTGGGAACAATATGAAGGGTATTATGGGTTATGGCTGCCCAGACCTTTGCCATTAGCAGCTGAGCAGAAAACGTGCCAGTAATAATAAGCCCCTAGATTTGTGATCTGAGGCAATGCAGTTATTTTCCACGTACCGGTTCACATCAGCGTCATTCTTTAAAGTGTAAAGTACAGCACGCTTCAATAGTGTAATAGCAATTTGTGGTTTATCGTGTATGTTTAATTTTTAACCTTGTTATTTTGAGTTGTCTTAAATTGAAAACTGAACTGACCCCAACCCTGATAGTTATTGCTACTTCACTGGACATGATAAATAGCCAAGTATTTCAAGATCTCCTCACTAAAAGAACAAAGCCAGCTTGTGAAAATCTGTCATCTTGTCCCTGCTGTTTAGTGGAATTCTAGGTAAGACCCAGCAGACATCACTTGCAGAGAGGTGGATAGATTGCAAAGAGACATAGACAGACTGACCGTGTTGCGGATGTAGAGCTCCCAGGCATCAAAAGGAATGTCCAGCTGATCCCACAGCACCTCTACTGAGGTCTCCCTCACCGATTTAAACTTCAAGCCTTCTGGTTCTGGCAGATCTGGCAGGACAGAGCGAGAGACAATAATATGTTATGCCTGATGACAAGATATTGTGCATCGAGACAGTGTGTGGTTTCAAAACGTGTTCAGCATCAGTCAAATGTAGTGGTTGTGTTGGAATCACCTTAAAAAGAAAGCCTTGTGTAAACATTGTGCTGTGAAATGTTCTCCACTGGACTGAATAGCATTCTGATTACAGTTAATATGCAAATGTTTGTTTTTTTACATTTTTTTTCTAACGTGGATCACATTCCCATGAACCCAGACTGCTCAGAGACCCAAGTTCTCACATCTTAGGCAAGATGTCTTATTACGCAAGCCTGGTTAAACGGGCATGACCTACATGTGGCCACCCTGGCGCTGATTGGGATGCTCTTTTTGTTGCTGAGGATGGCATAGACGTTGATCAGGTACTCGATGCCAGGCTCCAGCTCGCTGACAGTGGCAGCAGTCTTGTCTCCGCCCACTGTGAACTCCTGATACAGACCCCCAGGACCATTTGGCACGTAAGTGATCAGATACTCTGTCACCAGCATCTCATTATTCCAGGTCAGGTCCACTGTCTCAGTGGTGACCTCTGTTACGGTCAGGCCCTTTGGAGGGGAAACTAAAGTGAATGAGAAAGAAAGAAAAAAGAGGGACAGAAAATAGTTATATTTTGATCTGAGTTTTTTACTATCTCAGACACTAAGTTTCCCATGCTCTCAATTTAATAATATATAATATACTGTATATATGGCATTTAGCAGACACTTTTATCCAAAGCCACTCAGCCACTAACAATCCTCCACACAAAGCTAATGCTTTCCCCAGACTCACATCTGGTAGTGGTTTGGACCGCCAAAGATCTTTGAGACAGAAGTACAGACAACTGAAATGCACAGCTTTTGGCATCAGAGGAAATCATAGATGGAAGTTTTAATCCTTTTTGCAAAACCCCTTTGAAATGAATTCAAATGGTATTTGGGGATTTTATTATGTTTTGAGTATAAAACATAACGGAAAAATAAGTAATTGGATTTAATGTGGCATTCAACCAGCACATGGAAGTATCAGTGGGTCAGTTGAATGAAACCATTCTTACCTTCTGAGCAGTCTTCTCCGATGTATCCCTCTTCACAGAGACATTGTCCATTCACACAGCGGCCTTTGTCCTGGCAGTTGTTGAGGCAGCTCAGCTCTCCGCAGTTGTCTCCCACGTATCCCTCCTCACAAATGCATTTCCCATTAACACAGAGTCCCCTGTTGTTGCAGTTATCAGGGCAGGTGAGTCCAGAGCAGTCGTCACCCGCATAGCTGTCCTGGCAGACACATTTTCCATCCACACAGTATCCCTGGCCCAGGCAGTCATTGGGACAGCGCTTCTCACTGCAGTCCTCACCGGTGAAGCCCTCATCACAGACACACTGCCCGTCAACGCAGCGTCCACGGTTCAGGCAGTTGTTGGGGCAGCTCAGCTCGCTGCAGTCCTCACCAGTGAAGCCAGCATAGCAGACACATTGGCCGTCCACACAGTCTCCACGGCCGTAGCAGTCCGAGGGGCAGGTCTTAATACTGCAGTCCTCTCCACCAAAGCCTTCATCGCATACACACTGTCCGTTGACACAGCGGCCCCGGTTGAGGCAGTTATTGGGGCAGGAGAGCTCAGAGCAGTCCTCTCCCTGGTACCCTACGTCGCAATGGCACTGCCCATTGACACACTGCCCCCTGTTATGGCAGTTGTTGAGGCAAGCCAGCTGGCTACAGTCTTCTCCTTGGTAGCCAGCATCGCAGATACACATGCCATTGAAGCAGGTACCTCTATCGTTGCAATCACTGGGGCAGGTGAGCTTGGAGCAGTCCTCTCCGGTGTAGCCAGCGCTGCAGACACACTGGCCGTTCACACAGAAACCATGACTCATGCAGTCGCTGGGGCAGGTTGTCTCCCCACAGTCCTCCCCGGTGAAACCTTCTTCACAGTAGCAGGTTCCATTGACACAGTGTCCACGGTCATAGCAGTCGTTGGGGCAGATGAGTTCCGAGCAGTCAGAACCCGTCCAGGGCTCTTCACACACACACTCCTCATCTACACACTTTCCACGGCCTTGGCAGTTGTTCAGGCAGTCCGTCTGAGAACAGTCCTCTCCAATGAAACCCTCGGCACAGATGCAGACCCCGCCAATGCATTGTCCGTTCTCACCACAGTCCACTTTGCAAACCTCAAGCAAACAGTCGTTCCCGCCAAAGCCCTCGAAGCAGATGCATTTCCCGTCTATGCATCGACCTTGGTCCTGGCAGTCATTGGGGCATTCAGACTCAGTGCAATTGGGTCCCTTCCAGCCAGGCTTGCAAATACAGCCACAGGTGTCAGCACTGTAGTTGCCACGGCCATTGCAGTAAGGCTTGGTCCCCACTTCACCTAAAGGAGCAGAGTTAAGTGATTACAACCCTCTGAATCATAATCCTGCCCCTCACCCCCCCCAATCCACTTCTCTAACAAATGTAATTTAGAAATATTGTAATCAAGTATTATCATTATAGACCAGAGACATTTGAAACCCCAATTATGTCCTGAATAACAATCTTCTAATCAGCACGGAGTATGTCCATGCTTCGATGTTCATTCCATTTTCAAGAGCATTTTTCCCTGTAAAAGAGAAAGCACTGCTAAGCCCAACCCCACATTCAATTCCAGTGAAGCTTCCCAGAGGTTGAGTAAAACAGATGTCCCTCTGAAGGAAGGGGAGGTGATGAGGTGACAGTCATCCTAAGCATGCTATAATGTACCAGGATTTCTCAACTCTTTAACCTTCAAAACACCCTAAACTTGTCCCAATTATATTATTTGCAGTATCCTAACTGTTGTGTTGTGTTTCCTAACCATTTATTTACCAGGTAAGTTGAGTGAGAGCACATGATCATTTACAGTGATGACCAGGGGAGAGGAGAGGGGTTGAATGAGCCAATCAGAAGCTGGAGGTGATTAGGTTGACGTGTATACAGTACAGTACCTGTGACTGGCTGAGCGCTGCAGAAGCCAGAGTCTCCAGTAGTGCACTGATCTCTCAGCGTGGACAGCTCTCCCTCCAGAATCTCCAACCTGCTCAGGAGGTCCTTCAAATCCGGGAACCCTTCGGTGCATGCACACGCCTGCTGAGGAATGTTAATGCGGTGGGTGAAAACAATCTGGTTCTGCCCATCCATGGTATGTTCGGTGGTGTGGAGGCCTGATGGCGGAACTGCGTCCTGGGGCTCAAGGCTGGTACTTCCTGGCGCATCCAGGTCCACTGAGCACAAGGAGCTAGCAGGGACGTTGATGTTGTAGACATGGTTGAAGACCACTGGCTGGTCAGCACTGGGGAGGGTTATGTTGTCTCCTCCCGTGGCTGTCAGAGTTGCCCGTTTATGCCTAAGTATTTTTCTCACCAGCCCAGATTGGCAGAGGCTGAAAAGGAGAGTCAGGAAGAGGCAGCCTAGAATGCTTTTAGTACTCATGTTTGGCTCTCTTAACTGGACTCAGCTTTAGGAATATCGGGACAAAGACTGGCCAAATCTGGAAAAACAGTGTAGGGGCCCTGGAAGGTAAACAAAAAACATTAAGTCAAAGATAGCCTCAATAACGCACATGGATAACTACATTTTCACAGGGTCACGCTGGGGAGACGTCCATGACTGTAAAACTTGTAAAGGCAGACAATAACCTGTGCACTCCGTGAACTACAAGACGGTAAAAATAGATCAATGAGCAGTCAACATAACTTTTTTGTCCAGACTAATGGAGATTGTTACACCTGCACATTCCAACTGCATTCTGTCTATTATACCCTAGATAACAGCACCAGTAAAACTGACAATGCTAAATCCGGACACTAAAGGCCATAACATTCCAGAGGGATGAAGTTTGAGATGTAGCGGCATCCCGTGTGTATGTCATTAACCCCTCTAATCAATGGGTTTCACTCAGATGTAAATGAGAAAAGATTAAAATATTTTCTCCCTCTCTTTATTTACATATTCTCACAGGGTGAACACTGTCTATATAAGTTGTGAGTGATTGACACCTAACACTTTAGTGTATTTTCCCGCTGAGGAAAGCGACCACTGACTACCGAAACGTAGCTCTCACGTCTGTAGCCATGAAATGCTTTGAAAGGCTGGTCATGGCTTACATCAACACCATTATCCCAGAAACCCACTCCAATTTGCATAACGCACCAACAGATCCACAGATTATGCAATCTCTATTGCACTCCACACTGCCCTTTCACACCTGGACAAAATGTGTTAATGCTATTCATTGACTACAGCTCAGCGTTCAACACCATAGTGCCCTCAAAGCTCATCACTAAGCAAAGGACCCTGCGACTAAACACCTCCCTCTGCAACTGGATCCTGGACCTCCTGATAGGCCACGCCCAGGTGGTAAGAGTAGGTAACAACACATCCGCCATGCTGATCCTCAACACGGGGGCCCCTCAGGGGTGCTTGCTCAGCCCCCCTACTGTGCTCCCTGTTCCCTCATGACTGCACGGCCAGGCACGACTCCAACACCATCATTAAGTTTGCTGATGACACAACAGTGGTAGGCTTGATCACCAACAACAATGAGACAACCTATAGGGAGGAGGTCAGAGACCTGAACTTGTGGTGGAAGGACAACAACCTCTCCCTCAAAGTGATCAAGACAAAGGAGATGATTGTGGACTAAAAGAAAATGAGGACCGAGCACGCACCCATTCTCATCAACGGGGCTGTAGCTAATCAAATGGCTACCCAGACTATTTGTATCCCCCCCACCCCCCTCCCCCGGAATGCTGCTGCTACTCTCTGTTATTATCCATGTATAGTCACTTTAATAACTCTACCTACATGTACATATTACCTCAATTACCTCGAAACCGGTGCCCCCGCACATTGACATTGACTCTGTACTGGTACCCCCTGTATATAGCCCCGCTATTGTTATTTACTGCTGCTCTTTAATTATTTGCTGTTTTTATCTCTTACTTTTTGGGGGGTATTTTCTTAAAACTGCAATTTCAGTTAAAGGCTTGTAAGGCTTGTAAGGCTACACCTGTTGTATTCGGCGTATGTGATAAATAAGATTTGGTTTGATTTGACTTGACTTGACTGTGAGCCACTGTGAGCCACTGAAAGTTTGCAACTTTTTCTCCCGCTACCTAAACCTTAATATACGCAGATTACTTTTGCATCATGGGACATCTTTGGAGACTTGTGAAGTGTCAGTTGCATGTTAAACGACTGAGATCAAGCTAACCACAGAACTGACAGTAATTTTAGCTGGTAATTAATTAATTACATTTTATGTTTGTGCTTTTCTAATAACCCATTTCTGTGTTCATGCAAGTGACTGATATCTGCTATTTGGCAGTACACCCAGAACCTTGTTTTGAGAATGAAATGGATATCTCAGTTTCAAGTTCTCAGCTTCGAGAGAAGAAGCCTCATGAAATATTGGTCGGTTACATTCATGAACCAAACGTTAATGATGAATTAAGTATGAATAATGCATAAGCTAAATCATGTAAAAAATAACTTGTCTGTGTAAGCAGTACATAAGAGAACTAACGGAACTGCCCTGGTGGAGATCACTTCAGACCGGTACTTTATGCATCTAAGTTTGACTGTGACCTCCAGCTTGCTGACAATGAAAACAATGATTAATTTAAGATTGACTTCTACACATGTCCCATGTGTAGAATTCTATTACACACCATTTCCTTGGTCCAACAATTATATATACACTACTGTTCTAAAGTTTGGGGTCACCTAGAAATGTCCAAATTGATCAGAAACACAGCGTAGACATTGTTAATGTTGTAAATGACTATTGTATCTGGAAACAGCTGATTTTTTTATGGAATATCTACATAGGCGTACAGAGGCCCATTATCAGCAACCATCACTCCTGTGTTCCAATGGCACGTTGTGTTAGCTAATACAAATGTATAATTTTATAAGGCTAATTGATCATTGACCCTTTTGCAATTATGTTAGCACAGCTCAAAACTGTTGTTCTGCTTAAAAAAGAAATAAAACCTCCCTTCTTTAGACTAGTTGAGTATCTGGAGCATCAGCATTTGTGCGTTTGATTACAGGCTCATATTGGCCAGAAACAAATAACTTTCTTCTGAAACTCGTCAGTCTATTCTTGTTCAGAGAAATGAAGGCCATTCCATGCGAGAATTTGCCTAAAAACTGAAGATCTCATACAACGCTGTGTACTACTCCCTTCACAGAACAGCGCAAACTGTCTCTAACCAGAATAGAAAGAGGAGTGGGAGGCCCCGGTGCACAACTGAGCAAGTACATTAGAGTGTCTAGTTTGAGAAACAGATGCCTCACAAGTCCTCAACTGGCAGCTTCTTTAAATAGTACCTGCAAAACACCAGTCTCAACGTCAACAGTGAAGAGGCGACTCCGTGATGCTAGCCTTCCAGGCAGAGTTCCTCTGTCCAGTGTCTGTGTTCTTTTGCCCATCTTAATCTTTTCTTTTTATTGGCGAGTTTGAGATATGGATTTAATTTGCAACTCTGCCAAATGTAATATTTTATTAAGGTAAAATAATGTGAATAAATTATGGTTAATAAGTGATAAGCAGTAATGGGCAGTCACTACCGTCATGGGGCTTTTATTAATTGTTTTATGTGTTACAGCATTCAATCCACATAATGCATAGTGCATTTAATGTTACCATTTTTTATCATAGACGAAATCAAAAAACGTGATTATTTTTCAATAATCGAACCAAACCGACGTCAAAAAACACTAATCGCTCAGCACTACCATGCGGTAAATTAGTTAATAGACCAATAAGATTGAGTCTAAACCTCTCTGCCAATAACAGCTAGTTTTCAGTTTTCCCCACCCCACTCAGGCAACTCCCAGACAGTCCTAGCAAAATTCTTGTTTGAGAAATTGTCATTTTAGTTACTTTTTGACCATTTTAATTTAAAACAATCTCAGGAAGTGTCGTGTTCGTCATATAGAGGAGACCAAGGCGTAGCGTGATATGAATACATTCTTCTTTTAATAAAGAACACTAAACAAACAAAACGACCGTGACGCTATATAGACCGAGTGCTGACATGCAACTACACATAGACAATAACCCACAAAAACCAAAATGGAAAATGGCAACCTAAATAGGATCCCCAATCAGAGACAACGATAAACAGCTGCCTCTGATTAGGAACCAATTCAGGCCACCATAGACCTACATTACCTAGACATACAAAAACCCTATAGATATACAAAAACTGTAGACAGGACAAAAACACACATACCCACACTCGTCACACCCTGACCTGACCAAAATAATACATAAAACATAGATAACTAAGGTCAGGGCGTGACAGTAAGGTTCTTAATTGTTGCCCAGAAATCATTTGATATCGAGATAAAAACGGCTGCATTGGACCTGTAAGACATGTATGTGTTTAAAATAGTGTATTGATACGCCCGTGCATCAATCTAAGTTACATAATAAAACAATTTTTGCATGCGCTACATCTTAATCCACTGTATCCGCCTATGGCCGAGCTTCTGCAGTGTTTGTCAGACCCGAGACAACCCAAAATGGGTCTTCTCACGAAAATGCCTGTGGCCTACAAACCACTACAAACCAGGGGAGACTCTCACGAACATGATGGTGTTCTTTGTTTTTCTCTGTCGTGATACTCTTCTCAAGGTAACCCAAACAAATGAATGGAAGTGTGTAGGTAGTTTTGTGCTAACAAAAATAAGGGGTTAAATATGTGTCCAAAAATATATATATTTCCTGAGCTTTCTAATATAGATATAGGACAGACACCTCCTTCTTTATGATTAATTTTTTGGTATAGGTATATCTTTTTGGGAGGACCAAAAGTGTCACGCCCTGATCTGTTTCACCTGTGCTTGTGATTATCTCCACCCCCTGCAGGTGTTACTGATTTTCCCCAGTGTATTTAGCCCTGTGTTTCCTGTCTCTCTGTGCCAGTTCGGCTTGTCTGTTTTTCCAAGTCAACCAGCGGTTTTCCCGTTCTGCTGCTTTTTGCTATTCTCCTTTTTCTAGTCCTCCCGGGTTTGACCCTTGCCTGTTTCTGGACTCTGTACCTGCTTGCCTGACCATTCTGTCTGCCTTGACCACAAGCCTGGTTGCCACTCTGTACCTCCTGGACTCTGATCTAGTTTTGACCTTTTGCCTGTCCACGACCATTCTCTTGCCTACTCCTTTTGGATTAATAAACATTGTAAGACTCCAACCATCTGCCTCCTGTGTCTGCATTTGGGTCTCACCTTGTGTCATGATAAAAAGGGGTCCTAAAATTCTAAATCAAATAGCAAAATGAATTAAAATAATTACATATGTTAGCTTAGTAGAAGACCCCCACCCCCCAACAGCTTTTAGAGATTAACATATGCACCCTGAGACCTGAAATAACTTCCCCCTTGGAGCCAAAGACCCAGGGAGTGAACATTTACTGAGCAACGGACATGGAACAGGACAGGACAGCATCTGGACATAAACACATAGCATTAATGCAGACACGGGGAACACACGGGGAAGCAGACAGAAATAGAGAAGGCAATCAACAAAGGGAAGGAGTCCAGGTGAGTCCAATGAGCGCTGCTGCACGTAATGAAGGTGACAGGTGTGCAGCCTGGCGCCCTCGAGCTCCAGAGAGGGAGAGCAGGATGACACCCTGCTTATTTCTAGTTTCATGTTGCACCTCTGTACCCATCAAAAGTGAATACGGATGTAGGATTTTTACTGTATCACCCTGTTGTTGCAGGAAATGCAAACATCTAGTGTATTTGAAGTCTACAAAGGCTTCTAAAGTTTGTAATTTCCACTTAAAAATGTCAGACTTGATTTATGCATCAACCCCTACAAAAATGTAAATGAATAACAATAATTGACATTTCCTGTTACTGCAGGATTATTTGCCTGCTGTGAGAAAATGCTCAAAAGAAGATCCTATCGGTATGTACCGGGCATGTTCACAGCAAATGGTCATGATGGAGGACTTTTGATCTACAAAAATCTACAAACAATCCCATCCCTGTTTTTCTCTTTGAGCGACCTGTCACAGCGCTCGGGGATGAATCTTCCTGGGTATTTTACCCCAGTTCCTCTGACACCACAATCATTCTATTAAGCAGTTTGGATGGAAAATTGTGTTCCATAGGATTTATTTAACTCCACACTGTACATGTTGGTCTTACCAGCTGTTTCATGCATTAAACTGGGGATGCATACCCACACACATGGGCCAGATCCTAGCTTGAGAACTGAATATGTAAACTGAACTTGCATTAATTATGCTTTAGGAAGATGGCCAAAGACTGCAAGAAGTGGAGATCTTCTGATCCTTTGTTGCTGGTCTATGCACCAGCTGTCATGATGGATATGAGTGGTGCATTTGGGGCAACAGTTTGAGTTACTTGTACATATCTCATGTTAGGATTCAGCCAATAGTCTATATTCCCACCGGCCACTGCAGATCACTCTGATGACTTCATATGCTGGACACTGTAGTCCTGTAATTTGTGGGAGACGGATTGGAAGAAACATCAAACGGTTCTTCTCCCTCAGCATGGGAAAACAGTGAGGGATGACTGAGTTTAGGGTTTCCAAAGGTTGGGTGGGTGTGAGGGGAGACACTACTGTAGCAAGACCCTGGTTGATCCATTGAAGGTATGCCAATCCACAGGTCTGGTAGGATTGATCATGCCCAGCCCTATTTCCTAGTTCACAATAGACTGCAAATTCAGCAGTTGACACAGAGAGTTACTCTCCCCCACTGATTTCCACTTGAACATAATAAATACTACTTGACTACAGGTTATGTTACAGCCCACATGCTTTCACGTCATGCCTGATCTAAGACAGTTTTATGTTGTACGTAATATAACAAGCCCCCAGATGAGGCAAAAGAAGCCTGACTGATCAATCAATATTATTGTGGCTATCAACTCCTTTCAGGTTTTAAAATAATTGAAAAGAAAACATTTATTTTGCACATCCCATCAGTGATACGTATCACAGTAGACTGCAAAGTTGACAGCTCCAACGTCAAGGGCACGAGGTTTCACGCAGAGTGGAAAGGTGGCACGCCAGACCTGTATATATGAGCCAACCCATGACGGCTCACTATAGACTCTGTCAACTCTTTGCAGAAAGACCATTCCAGAGCATCTATTTTGCTACTCTCTGGTTTCAGTGGAAATAATGTCATAGCAGGCCCATGGCTCAGTCGGTAGTACACCTGTGATGGCAATTCCAGCGCTCCTTTTCCATTCCCACCCTATCTGCCTCTCAAATGTCTTTCTTCCACTGTCTTGCAATGAGTGAGGCATTTCTGCCCACCCAGTAATTGGAGGACTCATTGTTTGGGTTATGTTATAGTGGATGCTCTGTCTACTGTTTCAGCATAGTGTTTAGTATACACACATCACAAATTGACCCCATAAGTTATTTACCACATTTGTAGGTAAATGCTTCACCAGAGATTGTGAAACCAACGACCTCTGTGTCACATCTGCTCCTGCCACATCTGCTCCTGCCTGTGCTCATCCGGTGTCTCCTTGACCTGCCGCCACCCCCCCAGTGCTCTCTCCCTCTCTCTCTGTGTGTATGTGAGATTGTGTGGCCGGAGACAGGTGTGCTGGAGTCAGAGCAGATCCCCACCAGCTGCAACCTGTTCCATAATCAAGAACTCTACAAATACTCAGTCCTGCCACATCCACACTGGCAGATTGTAATCGCTGCCAGTCAGTCCATGTTTCTAGCCATTTGTTCCTGTTGTGGCTGTTTTTCCGTGCCTGATGCTGTTTTCCTCTCCGCTACAGTTCTGCCCGCTCTGACTCTGGTCCCTGTCTCCAGTTAGACTTCTTGTCTGTCCTGCTACTCTGTCCTGGATTCCCCACTCTACGCTCCCTTGGATTCCCCTCAGGACCTGCTTACCCTGTCCCCACACCTCTCGCTCCAGCCTGAGCCTCCGCACCTGGTTTCCAGCAACCCGCCCGAGCTTCCCCTGGACTGCACTCAATCTCCCCCCCCCGTTTCAATAAATGCCTTGGTTTCCTCATCCCAGTCTCCTCATCTGAGTCTGCTCTTGGGTTCACCTGTTCCGCTCCATGTGACACTCTGCATCAATATGGAGTCTGTATTTGTCAGTTTCTAACTCAAACGTGCAGTTAACCTGTTATAGGCTGATTACAAGGACCCCATTATTCCCTGGAGGCAAGGATACACTACAGAAACTTGTATTTAGGTTTAAAAAAGCTTCTGAAGTTTAATTTTCACTTAGAAATGTCAGATTTTCCCTTACCACAAATGTATCAACCCTTACAAAAAATGTCTTAATTATAATCCACATAATTCACATTTCTTGTTTTAGCAAACTGGCTCAAATTAAGATCCTACACAAGTATTGTTGGATCTAAGACTCTTGATTTACGGCCTCTGTGGATGATGAGTGGACCACATGTACGTACTTTTCTTAGTTAGCAATACCCAGAAATTCCCGAGTTTAGCAACTGACATATTTTAGATTAATTGTAACCTAAATTGCTTGCTTTTCTTGAAAGGGTTAGAAGTTTGTGTTGGCTGACCTCTTCCCTGGTGAGGGTAATATTGGTAGAAAGGGAAGTATACAGCAAATTTGTATATAGATGTGTACATGTATATATTTTTTACACCACCTTAGTGTGTATGTCACCCACCTTGCATTAAACTAACACTTTTCAAAGTGTTGATAAACTAACACTCCAAGAGTGTTGGGTCCCTAACACCATGGGTGTTGAAATTTCAGAGTTAAATTAACACTTTATAAGTGCTGCTGCTGTAACACTTTCTCCGTGTTAGGGAATCAACACCTGTGGTTTTACAGTGTTGTTTTAGTGCTGTAGGGTGTAAAGCCTTATTTGCATATTTATTTCTGAGGGTGCCTTTCGAGGGAAGTTTAGATGTACCTGTACCACCCATGACTGTTTTTGCTAGTGGTTGTGAAATAGTTCATTAATGGTTACACAGAGCATCTGCACTGAGTCTATGCATACTCACATGACTATACAGTACACACTATACATACACATACACACACACCCACACACTACACTGACACTCAAAACCCACACACGTTCATATACACTACATACGCACACACACACACGCATGCCGAAAACACACAAACACACGCATTTCATGATTAAATCTACCGCCTTTGCATTTGGAGCATGTGACAAATAAAATCTGATTTATATCATTCCTATTGGAATCGAGACAGAGTTAGGATATCCAACAACTGGAACTTTTACTCACCCGCAACCTGCAGATAGAATGACTGTCAAGGTAGTGAAGATTGATGAACGAGACTACCTAAACCATCTAAACTGGATCAACCATCTCAATAACAAGTGAAATAAGTCCAACCACTTAAAGATTGTATTAGTTTAGAAACATTTGTTATTTATCTTTGTGTAGTATAAGAAAAATGAATCAATCAATGTGCATATATATATATACATATATATATATATATATATATATATATATATATATATATATATATATATTTAACAAACTCATCTAAAAAGCAACCTGCAACAAAACATGCTGGGAAATATGGCATGATACCCCTCCCATATCATTTTTACTCAATGTTACCGGTAATTAACTCCATTCAGTTGAGTTACAACAACACCACCTGGTGTTGATTCCACTGTGATTCAAATAACACTTTGTTTATTCACCGCAGGTGGCGTCAATTTCAATCCCACTGATGTGAACCCCACTAGAATCAACACTCAGATATAACACAACACATTTGACCTCAACACCGAGATTTTAACATCTGCAAATGTGCTGTGTTATGATGAAACGGGGAAGTCCAAATTATGGGATTTCATTCATTCATGAGTTGTATCAGAAGTGTATGGTTTTGCTGTGTTTGTGTATGAAATTGAGAGCAGCAGGGAGGTTTTCCCTATCTTTAGTCCTAATCTCTTGTAGATTATGGGAGGATGAGTTAAAAAGGCAGTAAATTTAAGTGTGTGTGTGTGTGTGTGTGTGTGTGTGTGTGTGTTTTGGGTTGGAAGTGTCTGCAGAGATAAAGATAGAAATGGAATCTGTTACATCTGCTAGGAAAGAATCTCAGTGGAAGGTTTGAAGTTAACTGCAAGAGATGGTCAGAAATATTGATGGTATTCACACCTATTAAAAATCCCAGAACAAATTATAATTATTAGTTTGAGTTATATATTTTGGACACCCGGCGATTTCAGGGACACATAATTCAGATTCAGAATGGGGTTGATCAAGGACATCCCCTTTCACCATGGGACTTAGGGAGACGTTTGTTAGAAAGAAAAAATAAATAAATATCAGTGTTTTCTTTAAAACAGAATTACTGGAGCCTTATAACTCTTCTCCCATCCTGGCGTGGAACTGTGAACTTTCCCACATGGAAAACAGGGATGAGGAATGTTGGCCCTAGATCCAGGACATCTGTTTTGCCTTGTCCAAGACCAAGGCATTAACACACGAGTCATACTGTATGTCCAGACTGGGGCAGCCTTTATGCTCAGACACTTTAGCAATTAGCTAAATTCCCCCTGAAGCTTAAGACAAGCTTTCCTGCAGGTCCAGGGTTACTTATATCACAGCTGTATCACCTTTCTGAGAAATGGGCAGCCTGGCTGCTCGAGTCAGAGCATTATGGTCGGTCCCATATGGGGTGACACAGGCGGAGAGAGAAATGAAAACTGTTAAAACCCCCTAAGGTCGATTCCCGCACCATCGCGGAAATGTAATTCGTATAATTTAAAAATCCCCATGAAAATCTGTCAGTTTAAGCTAGATATATCTGTTTTTTTGCATTGCATGTGTCTCAATCCACAGCATCCACCTACAGTATGTAACACTTTCACAGTGAAAGGTGACATAGCTAGAGCAGTGTTTGTCAGACCATGAGACATACCAAAAATCAGACTTCTTACAAAATCGCCTTCAGCCTACAAACTATTATGACCCCTCTATGGAAAGATGAGACTCCTTTTTGCTCTACGACCCCCACAAGCGTCTTGGAATTCGTCTGAAGTCCGAACTGTTTGGGCTACACACTAATATGACCCCTCTGTGGAAAGATGAGACTCTCACAAACACGTACATGTCAGTTGTTTTGCTCACACAAGACTCCCCTGTAGGTCGTCAGTATCAGTTGTAAAAATACCCCCCCCACGCCCCTCCTCGGCATAGACAGGGCTTAGACTCTAGGGGGATATTATTAATTAAATACATCATTCTTCCCACACAGCAATATTTATTTATTTATTAATTAATATGCTGTTGAGTTTCTTTGTCTCAGACAGTAAATATTATTTTGTTGAGCGAATTCAAATGTGTAGTCTTGCAGCACAATCCCTTTACAAACAAAGACATAGTCCCGTAGGCACTGTAACCATGGTTGGTCTTTTGTATCTCTAACTCAACAATTCATTGATTCCATTGGAAGCTGAGAGAGCAAAGTTCTCTTCACCACTATCACTCACCACTACCACCTACACACAGACACAGTGAGTAGGATCTGGTGTCTATGGAGTCTTCAGTTCTCGCTCTGTATTTCATAACACCATATCCATGGGAACGGTTGGAGTGAAGCGCGGCAAGGTGTACCTCTTATGGAAAACAGTCTCTAAACTCTTGTCTCAGCGGCGTTAACAGCATGTCAGGACTTCCCGGTTTGTGCCAGACACAGCCGTCGATCATGCACATCTGCTTGTTTGCTCATTTCGTTTTTCCCTTGGGATTTTTTATTTTCCGTTAATGGGAACAGGAAGGGCTGATTGACCAAGCTGCTGGAACAGCTGGGGAATCTTTCCACTTAGTGGGTGAGAGTGTAGTGAGTGCAATACCTGAGGTCATGAGGTGACTTGTTGGTTCATACAAACACATACATACACAAATTCACACACATGCACAGACACATGTGATCATGCAGTTGCATGCACACACACAGATCTCTCCCTCATGTGAACCATAACCCATACACACATACACAAACACCTCATTTTCATTAGACAGCGCATCCCTCCATCTGCATACAGATGAACGTAGGTATTACTAAATGGTTGTGCCTGGTTTTGCTGTTGTAAAAAATAATTGAGATGCCAATAAGTAGTAGTAAACTCTGCCTCGCCCTGAGTTTGAGATATGGCATGCATTGCAGGGTCATATGTTTCCGATCTGATCTGTATTGTTACATTATGTTCCCAGCGCCTACTGCACAATGAAATAGAAAGTCTTCACTCCACCTCTGAATTGTATCAATTATCATTATCCACAAGATAATGCTACAAACAAGTGACAAAATAAAATATAGAAGCTCGACAGTAGTTGACAATAATTAGGATGTCATTGAATAATCACATTGCCTCATGCGTGTTGTTTAAGTAGCGTGTGGGGTTTTATGCTTGGCACGATATCGCAGCAGATTTACTACTGCTTCATTGGCAGATCCCCAAGAAAGTGAAAGCGGTGAATAAAAAAGCTGAACATTTTCACAGGCCGTTTGGAGCCATCTGCACCCCAAGTCCCACACGCAACTTGTTACACACCCCGTCTAGACGCCCCAGCAGATTTATAGTGCCAGGCCCTGATATCAAAGTCTGTATGCGCTCCTTGACACAGATCTTGCATATGTAGGCAATAACCCGTGCCCCATACATGGCCATGTGAATTCTAAGATGATCAAATAATATCAAGAATTACATCATCAGTCGATCAATCCACATGAGTATTGCAGTCATGTTTTTCCATACAGTGATGTCATTATTTTATTCAATAGGATGTGGATCGAATTCAAAATGGGTTTTCTTTACCTGAATTGTATTCACCTGAAACTACATGAAAGATAGTTTGATAGGGTACATACAGTTGGTGTAGACATGATTCCACATGAACAAAAACATTTTTGGGGTCATGTAACAGAAAGATTTACATTTATATCTGATCGGTAAAGATAACTAGAGAGAAACTGCATATTTGAGGCGTCACACTCTCTACTGAGTGGAGGTCAAAATGAGAGGGAAATACCTTCTCCAAAAGCAGGACAGGCCCTGAGGCAAAGGCCTCAAGGGGGCCACTATACCACCAGTCTCCCCCCTCCCCCTGCACACTTGCACGCCCATGACAGAGGCCTGTCCAGCCACACATCCCCCACACCAACAGAGGCCTGTCGCTTTCTCTCTGTTAATCAGCCCCATAGCAGAGGACCCATAAAGCATCTGCCCCCTCCACCTCATGACCCTGACTGGGGCCAAGTAGTAACTAACAGATGTCCCATTCAAAATTCTCCACGTGTATGAGGTGACCTCTTCTTTGAGTTTTGGGGGAAGTGTGACTCCACAGATAACAGTTTTTCTCAATGCTTGGTCATGTTACATGGTATTTAGGTTTTGTGTTAAAGGTTGACAACAATGATGATTTAAATGCCCGAAGTAGCTAACTTATTTTACTTATAGTAAGATTAGTAAGATTAGTTAAGAATACTGCCGACAACAGTTACTGTGTAAGTTGTCTCGCGTTCCGATACCTCCAAAATCACGTCGTTTTCACGCCTCCCTTGGAGGTCTGGAGAATTGTGTATTGGAAAAGCGGTTTGAATGGTCTCCCAGCAGCAATATTTTAATTGGATGTTACATTTCAAATACCCTCCCCCTACACACTTGATGAAGGGGGTGGTACATTTTATGCTCGACACTGTTTTCCGACCAGGTAGGACACATTTTGTAGAAAGTTGTTCTTTACGCTAGTTAGTTTGCGACATTGGCAATAAAAACACATGACACGCCCCCCATTACTCTCTCCCTCTCCCTCTCCCTCTGTGTGTGTGTGTGTGTGTGTGTGTGTGTGTGTGTGTGTGTGTGTGTGTGTGTGTGTGTGTGTGTGTGTGTGTGACATGACATGATGACTCCTTGCTGTCCCCAGTCCACCTGGCCATGCTGCTGCTCCAGTTTCAACTTCCACCTGACTGTGCTGCTGCTCCAGTTTCAACTGTTCTGCCTTATTATTATTCGACCATGCTGGTCATTTATGAACATTTGAACATCTTGGCCATGTTCTGTTATAATCTCCACCCGGCACAGCCAGAAGAGGACTGGCCACCCCACATAGCCTGGTTCCTCTCTAGGTTTCTTCCTAGGTTTTGGCCTTTCTAGGGAGTTTTTCCTAGCCACCGTGCTTCTACACCTGCATTGCTTGCTGTTTGGGGTTTTAGGCTGGGTTTCTGTACAGCACTTTGAGATATCAGCTGATGTACGAAGGGCTATATAAATAAATTTGATTTGATTTGATTTGATTTGATTTGTGTGTGTGTGTGTGTGTGTGTGTGTGTGTGTGTGTGTGTGTGTGATTGTGTGGGTGGGGACAGGTGTGCTGGAGTCAGAGCAGATTCCCACCAGCTGCAACCTGTTCCATAATCAAGACCTCTACAAATGGGAAAAGGTGGGAAAAAGGGCTGCCTAAGTATGATCCCCAATCAGAGACAATGATAGACAGCTGCCTCTGATTGGGAACCATTCTAGGCCAACAAAGAAAAAGAAAACATAGATATACAAAAACTAGAGTACCCACCCTAGTCACACCCTGACCTAACCAAAATATAGAGAATATACAGGGATCTCTAAGGTCAGGGCATGACAGTACCCTGGCTGTAGTAGGGGAGGGTCCGGGTGGGCATCTACCCTCGGTGGCAGCTCCGGTTCGGGACGTAGCCCCCGCTCCCTACGCTGATCCCTCTGCTTCTGTGGAACCGGACCGTGGATCGTCGCCGGAGACTCCAGACCGTGAATCGTTGCCGTAGGAACCGGACCGTGGATCATCGCCGTAGGCTCTGAACTGGGAACCACCGCTGGAGGCTTCGGACTGCAGATCATCGCTAGAGGCTCCGGACTTGGAACGCCCGCCAGAGGCTCTGGAGTGCAGCTCGTCGCCGAAGACTCTGGACTGCGGCTCGTCGCCGGAGGATCCGGAATGCGGACCATCGCCACAGGCTCCGGATTGGGGACCGTCCCTGCAGGCTCCTTGCCATAGATCATCGTAATAGGCTCCGGGCCATGGATCGTTACTGGAGGCTTCGTGCCATGGATTACCACTACAGGCTTCGTGCCATGGATTATCACTAGAGGCTCCGGGACACGGATTATCACTGGAGGCTCCGTGCCATGGATCATCACTAGAGGCTCCGGGACACGGATTATCACTGGAGGCTCCGTGCCATGGATCATCACTACAGGCTCCGAGCCATGGATCATCACCGGAGGTTTCGTGAAATGGATTATCACTACAGGCTCCGGGCCATGGATCATCACTGGAGGTTTCAGACCATGGATCATCTAACTCCTCATATCGTTGCCGTTCCGCTTTCGCTGCCTCTATCTTCTCCTTTGGACGGCGATACTCCCCGGCCCTTGTCCAGGGTCCTGCTCCCTCCAGGATTTCCTCCCAGGTCCAGTCCTCCTGACCACGCTGCTTGGTCCGTTGGTGGTGGGTTCTTCTGTATCGTCCGTCGTTAAATGAAGACCAAGGTGCAGCGTCGTAGGCGTACATTTTCTTTAATTATAAATGTTCCACCAATAAACAATAAACAATTCAACGAACGTAAAGGTAGGAGTGCAACATATGCAACACAAAAAGACAAGATCCCACAACTGAAGGTGGGAAAAAGGGCTGCCTAAGTATGATCCCCAATCAGAGACAACGATAGACAGCTGTCTCTGAT
Source organism: Oncorhynchus tshawytscha (assembly GCF_018296145.1). NCBI lineage: Eukaryota > Metazoa > Chordata > Actinopteri > Salmoniformes > Salmonidae > Oncorhynchus > Oncorhynchus tshawytscha. The sequence goes on from NC_056448.1 coordinate 27,520,047, forward strand.
TGGGAACCATACTGGGCCAACAAAGAAAAAGAAAACATAGATATATAAATACTAGAGTACCCACCCTAGTCACACCGTGATCTAACCAAAATATAGAGAATAAACAGGGATCTCTAAGGTCAGGGCGTGACACCTTTTAAATAAAAGCAAAATACGATTTTAATATCTGAGACTGACATCATGCCATATAATACATATTTGCAATGATAAACTTTGTGGATAAACTTTGTGTACTGTATGCGCCACATAAAATGGTCTTTATCAGTTAATTCATTGTCAAGGAAAACTAACTACACTTAGGAAAAAGGGTTCCAAAAGGGTTCTTCAACTGTCCCCATAGGAGAACCCTTTTGGGTTCCATGTAGAACCCTATGTGGAGTTTTACATGGAACCAGAAAGGGTACTACCTGGAACTAAAAAGGGTTCTTTAAAGGGTTTCCCTATGGGGACAGCCGAAGAACCCTTTTAGGTTGTAGATAGCACCTTTTTTTTCAATAGGGGGGGAATGTAAATGAATTAGGCTACAATTGTCCATATGATCAACTGAAAATATTACAAATGTGAGCCTGTAGGATGTGTGCAACAGTGTCTTTGACCTATATGATAAGTCTATGAAGAGTGTAATGATTAACACTGGGTTAATAAACAAACAAACAAAAGTTCACCTGTAGCTCACACACTGTTGCACCTACGACCCTAATCTAGTGAGCACTTCCGCCCAAGCAAGGCATTGGTTTGACGTGTTGTGAGGCGTCACTGATTTACACCGGGTTCCCAACACTTTTTTAGCTGACTTTGTGCCATGGACTTCCCCAGGCTTCCTGTTTAGAGAAACCTGGTTCTCCACTAGGCTACTGTATAAATTACACACAGGCTTAAAGCACTGTCCATCAGGACCATAGAGTGCAAACCTTAAGAAAATCAACCACTCACACAGCATGCGGTGAGATTCCAATTAAGCAGAGCAAATGGATTTAGAAATAAATGGACATGCAGTGTGCCTGTTTTATCTCATGACTCACACTGGAAAAAGGCTGCATCAACGGCTGCTGCTCCTGCTGTGTAATCTCCTTAATAGAAAACTCATATAAAACAAGACCATAATTGCATCGCCCACAGACAAACGATTATTCACCAGACCGCAAAAGACTTCCAGAAACCTGGGGGGGACACTTCCTGAATAACCCACACACACACATTTCTGCATGTCTCACACACAGACATACACACACACACCACCTTTCACAGACATAAGAATGCACATATACACAGACACACACACACTTTCCTATTTTCTAAAGCACACTGTCCAGTCAGTTCACTGATCTAGAGTCTGGAAAAATTGGAAAAATATTTTTGGCTCTATGCCATTCTTACATCATACATGGGCTCTAAGCCCTGTAGCCCCAGGTGACCAAAGAGGTGGATGACTCCTCCACATGTTCTATCACTCATCAGTTATTCAACCCAGCTAATGCTCTCCTTGCTCTGTCTGTCTCCCAATCCTCCTTCTCTATCACACAGACCCAGCCTTGGGTCAAACTGGCCAACCCAGAAGTTTCAGCATGCATGAAGTATGTTAATATTCGTTCCCTATAAACCATAATTGGTTCCCTTTAGCGACTCAGCAAAGCTGAGCAATGAGAGCCATCTGTTGCTAAATAAAGAACGAAGCCTGGCAGAGGGAGAACAATGAAGCCACAGTTGTTGGATAAGTATTATGACAGTCTGGTATTCTGATTGAGTTCATCCTGCTTCTTTCCCATTTATTTCAAATGTACATTGGCTTCGTAGAAGTCATTCATTCATTTGGTATGATAAACGTATTATTCCACATTCTCTTATTCATATTTCATAAACACTTTATTCAATTACCTGGATGTCAAATTGAATTGAGTGTGCTTTGAAGGGTTTGACATTAATAACCAAAATGTTTACAATAAAAAAATATCTAATCTCCAAAATGATCAGGAACAACTAAACACAATAAATGTAAGTGTCACAAGGATCACGTCATCAATAATCTCAATTAACTGTCAAGAAGGCTGAAAAAATCTCAACATTTCCAATTTATAAATATGGACACAGTAATTAATTATCTAAATAACAGCAACAACTCATTCAAAGATCCAAGATCAGTTTCATCCAGGTAAAAATAAATGAATCTCTCATTCTTACCTTTAGCAGACCAGACAGTTTAGAGCTACGCCACCACAGCCTTCAGCACCAGCTCACACAAATTGCCTCGTTGGAACCCAGCACATTAAATAAAGGGGAATGAAAGGATGTCCACTTTGAAGACTGTTCCGGAACCTCTCTCCTTGTGCTCGAACCTGATGACACTTCTGTTCCGAAAAGCCCCTCTGCCACTGATAGCTCAGGCGCCTGCTCTCCTCACCTAGACCCTACAGAGGATCCGAGCTAGAGAGAGAGTGGGAAAGAAAGAGAGAGGAGGATAAAAGGCCTTTTAAACTGAGAGAGAAGCATTCTGGTCAGACCCCCATTCCTCAACTACAGCCCTTAAATAGCTGTCCCTTTCCATCCCTCCTCTCCTTTCTCTCCCCCTCCCTCCCTCTTTCTTACTGTTGGAGTTAGCTGGGCTGCTGTATTGAAGTGGTATGTTGTTGTTCTTACTGGCAACCGGTGGTGGAAAAAGTACCCAATATTCATACTTGTGTAAAAGTAAAGTTATGTTAATAGAAAATGACTCAAGTAAAAGTGAAAGTCACCCAGTAAAATACTACTTAAGTAAAAGTATAAAATTATTTGGTTTTAAATATACATAAGTATCAAAAGTAAATGTAATTGCTAAAATATAGTTAAGTATCAAAAGTACACTCCAACACTCAGACATAATTTACAAACAAAGAATTTGTGTTTAGTGAGTCTGCCAGATGAGATGTGGTAGGGATGACCAGGGATTTTCTCTTGATAGGTGTGTGAATTGGACCAGTTTTGTGTCCTGCTAAGCATTCCTAATATAACGAGTACCCTTGGGCATCAGTGAAAATGTATGGAGTAAAAATTACATTATTGTATTTAGGAATGTAGTTGGAGTAAAAGTAAAAGTAGTCAAAAATATGAATAGATAAGTAAAGTACAGATACCCAAAAAACTACTTAAGTAGTACTTTAAAGTATTTTTACTTAAGTACTTTACATGACTGCTGGCAATTCATGACAAAGAGTGAAAGAGAGGGAGAGAGTGACTGTATGTGAGAGAGAAAATTAGAGGGAGAAGACAGAGGATAGAAAAAAAATAGGGAGAACAGTCACAGTAAAGCAGTAGAGTGGTACTGAATGAGCCAAGTTAATCCAAATGAAACCTGGTATCAAACACATAAGGGGCTAAAAGAATCAGCTCTCACGTGTCTGATTAAAGTCAAATACACAAAGCAACACATCTATGAATGCATGATGGACTTCCATTCAATAGGTTGAGACTCCCGTAGCGAGTCCCTACACATGACCCACCAACTGCCCCAAAACAGGGCATTCAATGGTGCCATGGCAACTGTTGCCCATTCGCTACTGACCACAGGTCTCGACTATAGCCCTGTGATAACTAAGTCCCTTCAGTCATCTGTTGCCCATCTTAATCCAGGTTCCCCAAACAAAATAGACTTGGAGTGAGATAGCCAGCCTCCCTGCCATCCATCACTCTCCTTATCTCCCTACACAGACAAATCCTTCGACACAAAGACAGACAGAGGGACAGAGAGACCGAGAGAGGGAGAGACACACCCACATGCATGCACATGTATTCACACACACACATCAGGCGGCAGACAAAGCTGATTCTCCCACTGATAATACACACACAGCTCATCTTCTCCATCCACAACCTCTGTTAAACAGTAAAGTACTGGGTGGCTGCAGTCAGCTGAAGGGACATTCGTCAAAGTTGCATTTAGCTTACTAGATAAGAGTTAATGAACTTCAAAGTTGAAATAATGCAGAAATGCTGCAGGATGGCTAGATACCTGGTTCTGGGTATATTCCCCACCACATTTCAGGTCATTATTTGGGAGTATTGAGTTGCATTTTCATTCAAGACAACTGTATATGACTCATTCCATTTATGCACGTCCCAAATAATGACAAAAGCATATGGTGAGTAGCTGCCACTTATAAAATAACCCAAATCTATCAGTGGACAAAATGATGGGGGATTTTCTCCCCTCGTCATCTCTTGTCCTGACCGATGAGTTTTATCTCTGACAGAGATACACTTTCATTAGTTTAACAGATGCCGTGAGGCTGAAAAAGACAGGAAACAGACACATTTTTTGCCGTTGTGTCGAAGCATCGGGGAATGGGGGAAAAGCAGACTTTATGGGAACATGACTGGTGTTTTGTGTCGGTGATTTGAGCTGTAAAATACAACCCCGCAAACTCCATATAAAAGTCCACATCCGATGGACACAGTTAGTAGGCATGTAAATGCTGATGAGATCACATGCCATAAGGACAGTATAGTATTTTAACTGTAGACTTGCCTTACGGGGGGTCACCTTTGTTAATTTACACCATATGTTTATGAAGTCTTCAGAAGGGAGGCAGAAGGAAAAAGGAGGATGAAATACTTTTACTTTTACATTGAAGGGACACCTCTCATCATTATCCACTCTTATAGGTCTATACTGTAATTATAATTATGGCTATTTTCTGCTCTTGAACAGTAATGGTGAATGTACAATGATTAACTTTTTTATATGGTTAAAAACAGCTGTCTCAAATTGACATGCTTGTTGACAGAGGGTTCCAAACAAATGCTACCCCTGGTTCTGGTCTCTACCACCTGTTTGTAATCGCTTCACTGGTCTCAATTACGCAATTACAGCTCAACTGAGCGCATATCACCTAAACAGACTAACTGTGCTCTGCGTGGAAGCCAAGCCAAGCGCAAATGCCCCATTGATTTCCAAGAGGAGCCAAATTCAACACTTTGTTTTATATTGAACACTTCCTCTCCATCATTAATATAACATAGCTGGGAGCGGAACACATCCCTGGAGATATCCTTCCTGTTTCTTGTTGAAAATATATTTCCTAACTGATTGATTTTTCCCTCAGTTTCCCTCAGGTTCATCTGATGATCGTATTACCCAAAAAGATTGCGATTCAGCTATTTAATCAAGAACACCTTGTAGGTCGTAAATGCTGTTGTAATTGATTATGACATAGCCTGAACAAGTACTACTTGGCCCCTCAACCTGCTAATGATAACTGACTGATGCACAGACAGAAAAAAGCACATCTTCATAGGTCTCTAATATCCATTGTCATAAACTTGGATTCTCTATTTAGATATTATACAGTTTATGCCATTTAGCACATGCTTTTATCCAAAATGACTTAGTCATGCGTGCATACATTTTACATACAGGTGGTCCCAGGAATTGAACCCAATACGCTGGCACTGCAAGTGCCATGCTCTACCAACTGAGATACAAGGGACTATATGAAGACAGGTTGACGTTATTTCCAAAGACACAGACCGAAGCTTATTAATTACTTAAAAATCATACAATGTGATTTTCTGGATTTTGTTTTAGATTCTGTCTCTCACAGTTAAAGTGTACCTATGATAAAAAATTACAGACCTCTACATGCTTTGTAAGTAGGAAAACCTGCAAAATCGGCAGTGTATCAAATACTTGTTCTCCCCACTGTATATATACTCATTGAATTAAGTCAGTTCTCAGTGAACTCATACTGTACCTATAGAGTTCAATTTCTAATTGAGGCATTACAAAGAAAACCTTATCAAGTAGACATGAATCGGTTCTTGTGATTTATATACCATTCAAATGATCCCAAATGCACCACTATGTTTCGCACAACTTCCTACACACTGTAGAGGGCATGACAATAGAGAGAGGTCATCAATTATCTTTAACACCGATCCAAGTCCTACCATCCACATAAGGAATAGGTCATATGAGTAATGTTGTAGCAAACAAGACTTCCAACATGTCACTTCCTGCTCATCACAAACAGTTATGCTAGTTAGTGCAGTCTGTTGACAAATGTAAACATTTACACACATACTCGTGCTCAAAGTTTTATCTTAACCCTAAAACATATACACTAGGCATTCATGTACTGTAAACACACACTATAACATTAGCCATTTTTAAGTGCTACCATTAACTCAGACTTCTCTCTCAAAAATAAAAGTATTTCAAGTCTTTGGGGATGACTTCATCCTCAGTCATTTAATGGATCTTCCATAAACACACTGTCACTATGTAAACACAAACAGAGTTAAATCAGACACATTGCTTCTCTCTGCTCCCAACGACCCTCTTCTCTGGAAGTGGAGTCATTGGATTGTGTATCTAAACACAATCACAACAATGGAAACGGAAGCTTAACCCAAGACCACAGAGGACGCGGACACATTTAATCTTAGTTTTGCTCAATACCAACTCTAGAAAAACACAGGGGCATGGGGCTCACGACGTTCTTTTCTTTTGTGTCCATCCAGGATCTGTCTGTACTTATTGTAGCTCGCATTCCAGAAGAGGTGATCATTTGACATTGGGCCATTATAAATATTTACATATCATAAACAAACACTAATGAATGGCTCGTGAAGTCACATAAATTATATCTCCCTTGGCTGCCTGAGCAAAATGAGGAGACAGTCTGTTGGAGTGCACTAGAGAGGGGGACAGTCCCTGTAGACATGGGACGTTTATTCGGTGGTGAGGTGAGAGGGTTACCCTGTTGTCTCTTTTTATTGAACGGAGGTGAAGGCTTCACATGTGTTTGACACGTATACCGTGACCTCTCTGAAGGGTAACGTGTCTTGTTTGTATGTAAGCCACCTCCAACGTGCAAGTCATCACTATAGGTGATGTAACCAAAAGGTTGACTTCACAACAGTCAGGACCCTCGTAGTATGTCACCAAGCACTTGATAAGTTGATGTGTAAGTGTTGGGCTAAAACAAAAATGTGCACACTGTGGGGGTCCCTCAAAAATGGATTTAGAACACATGATGTATACTGTATAAAGTAAAGGTGTGATACAAGGGCCTACTGTAGGACAAAAGGTTGAAACAGGCTAGTGCCCAGACACATTCACAAGCTAAATCTGCCAAACAGATGGCAAGACTGTTATAAACAAATCAAAAGTCTCTTTTAAACAACACAGGTGTTCTTGTGTCTGAGTCATAAGTAAACCTTACAGATACAGTACATCCTGCTGAAGTCAAACATGGATGTCCATTCAAGATGCAGGGCCTAACAACTCCCTGTCACAGTCAAAAGGAGACTTGAGCTGGATTAGCGGGTAGATCATGGTATTAGAGAGGACAAGGGAGTTAGGAGAGGGATGTACACCTTCAGGTATTTGGTTATGGTTTACATTAAATTGCACAGATACAGTGGGAAGAAAAAGTTTGTGAACCCTTTAGAATTACCTGGATTACTGCATAAATTGGTCATAAAATGTTATCTGATCTTCATCTAAGTCACAACAATAGACAAAAACAGTCTGCTTAAACTAATAACACACAAACAATTATAATTGTTCATGTCTTTATTGAACACACCGTGTAAACATTCACAGTGCAGGTTGGAAAAAGTATGTGAACCCTTGGATTTAATAACAGGTTGACCCTCGTTTAGCACGGTGTCCCCAGTGCGGGTGCATAGCCTGGTGCGGTACATTCCAGCTCCGCGTATCGGCCGGGCAAGAGTGGGCATCGAGCCAAGTGCCATCGAGCCAACGTTTTCTGTAGTTGCGGATCAGACCTGCACAATGGTCAAGAGGAATTTTGACCATTCCTCTTTACGAAACTATTTCAGTTCCACAATATTCGTAGGATGTCTGGTGTGAACTGATCTCTTGAGGTCATGCCACAGCATCTCATTCGGGTTGAAGGCAGGACTGACTGGGCCACTCTAGAAGACGCATTTTCTTCTGTTCAAGCCATTCTGTTGTTGATTTACTTCTGTCTGTCTGTCTTTATTTATTTATTTTATTTAACCTTTATTAAACTAGGCAAGTCAGTTAAGAACAAATTCTTATTTTGTAATTTTCTTGAGTCGAAGGAGTGGCGGACCAAAACGCAGCGTGGTTATTTTTCATGGTTCTTTAATAAATAAACTATGCATGAATAGACTAACAAAACAAGAAATGTGAAAAACCAAAACAGCCCTATCTGGTGCAAACACAGAGACAGGAACAATCACCCACAAAACCCAACACCAAACAGGCTACCTAAATATGGTTCCCAATCAGAGACAATGACTAACACATGCCTCTGAGTGAGAACCATATCAGGCCAAACATAGAAATAGACAAACTAGACATGTAACATAGAATGCCCACTCAGATCACACCCTGACCAAACAAAACATAGAAACATACAAAGCAAACTCTGGTCAGGGTGTGACAGTACCCCCCCCCACCCCCCACCCCCAAGGTGCGGACTCCGGCCGCAAAACCTGAACCTATTGGGGAGGGTCTGGGTGGGCATCTGTCCGCGGTGGCGGCTCTGGTGCTGGACGTGGCCCCCACTTCACCATAGTCTTAGTCCGCCCCATTGTCCGCTTCCGTGGCCTCCTAACCACGGCGACCCTTCTAAATGATCCCACTGGACTGAGGGGCAGCTCGGGACAGAGGGGCAGCTCGGGACAGAGGGCGAAAGCTCTGGACAGAGGGGCGGAAGCTCTGGATAGAGGGGCAGGGGTTTTGGACAGAGGGGCAGCGGCTCTGGACAGAGGGGCAGGGGCTCTGGGCTGAGTTGCTCTGGCGCCTCTGGGCTGAGGGGCTCTGGTGCCTCTGGGCTGAGGGGCTCTGGCACCTCTGGGCTGACTGGCGGCACTGGCGGATCCTGGCTGACTGGCGGCACTGGTGGCTCCTGGCTGACTGGCGGCACTGGCGGCTCCTGGCTGACTGGCGGCACTGGCGGCTCCTGACTGACTGGCGACACTGGCGGCTCCTTGCAGACTGGCGGCACTGGCGGCTCCTTGCAGACTGGCGGCACTGGCGGCTCCTTGCAGACTGGCGGCACTGGCGGCGCTGGGCAGACTGGCGGCACTGGCGGCGCTGGGCAGATGGGTGGCTCAGGTGGCACTGGGCAGACGGGTAGCTCAGATGGCGCTGGGCAGACTGGCGGCACTGACGGCCCTGGGCAGACGGGTGGCTCAGGCGGCGCTGGGCAGACGGGTGGCTCAGGCGGCGCTGGGCAGACGGGTAGCTCAGATGGCGCTGGGCAGACGGGAAGCTCCGGCAACGCTGGAGAGGAAGGCTCTGGCAGCGCTGGACTGAGGAGCTCTGGCGCCTCTGGAATGAGGGGCTCTGGCGCCTCTGGACTGAGGGGTGGGAGCTCTGGCAGCGCCGAACAGGCGGGAGACTCCGGCTGCGCTGGAGCGGAGGAAGGCTCTAGCAGCGCTGGACAGGCGGGAGCACCTGTAAGGATGAGACGGAGAGACAGCCTGGTGCGGGGGGCTGCCACCGGAGGGCTGGTGCGTGGAGGTGGTACCGGATAGACCGGACTGTGCAGGCGCACTGGAGCTCTAGAGCACCGAGCCTGCCCAACCTTACCCGGTTGAATGGTCCCGGTCGCCCTGCCAGTGCGGCGAGGTGGAATAGCCCGCACTGGGCTATGCAGGCGAACCGGGGACACCGTGCGCAAGGCTGGTGCCATGTAAGCCGGCCCAAGGATACGCACTGGAGACCAGATGCGTAGAGCCGGCTTCATGGCACTTGGCTCGATGCCCACTCTTGCCCGGCCGATACGCGGAGCTGGAATGTACCGCACCAGGCTATGCACCCGCACTGGGGACACCGTGCACTCCAAAGCATAACACGGTGCCTGCCCGTTCTCTCTAGCCCTCCGGTAAGCACAGGAAGTTGGCTCAGGTCTCCTACCTGGCTTCACCATCCTTCCTGTGTGCCCCCCTCCAAGAAATTTTTGGGGCTACCTCTCGGGCTTCCTTGCCAGCCGTGTTCCCTCATATCGCCGGCTCCTCTCTCCGGCTGCCTCTGCTCTCCTAGCTGCCTCCACCTGTTCCATATTTATGCTGCAGTAGTTAATGTGTCGGGGGGCTAGGGTCAGTTTGTTATATCTGGAGTACCTCTCCTGTCCTATTCGGTGTCCTGTGTGAATCTAAGTGTGCGTTCTCTAATTCTCTCTTTCTCTCTCTCTCTCTCTCTCTCGGAGGACCTGAGCCCTAGGACCATGCCCCAGGACTACCTGACATGATGACTCCTTGCTGTCCCCAGTCCACCTGGCCGTGCTGCTGCTCCAGTTTCAAATGTTCTGCCTTATTATTATTTGACCATGCTGGTCATTTATGAACATTTGAACATCTTGGCCATGTTATGTTATAATCTCCACCCGGCACAGCCAGAAGAGGACTGGCCACCCCACATAGCCTGGTTCCTCTCTAGGTTTCTTTCTAGGTTTTGGCCTTTCTAGGGAGTTTTTCCTAGCCACCGTGCTTCTACACCTGCATTGCTTGCTGTTTGGGGTTTTAGGCTGGGTTTCTATACAGCACTTTGAGATATCAGCTGATGTACGAAGGGCTATATAAATAAATTTGATTTGATTTGATTTGATTTGATTCCCATGGAAGGCGATCCTTTCCCGCCAGGATCTCCTCCCATGTGTAGCAACCCTTGCCATCCAATACATCGTCCCATGTCCATTCCTCTTTGCGCCTCGGTTTTCTTGAGTCGAAGGAGAGGCGGACCAAAACGCAGCGTGGTTATTTTTCATGGTTCTTTAATAAAGAAACTATGCATGAATAGACTAACAAAACAAGAAATGTGAAAAAAACAAAACAGCCCTATCTGGTGCAAACACAGAGACAGGAACAATCACCCACAAAACCCAACACCAAACAGGCTACCTAAATATGGTTCCCAATCAGAGACAATGACTAACACCTGCCTCTGATTGAGAACCATATCAGGCCAAACATAGAAATAGACAAACTAGACATGTAACATATAATGCCCACTCAGATCACACCCTGACCAAACAAAACATAGAAACATACAAAGCAAACTATGGTCAGGGTGTGACATAGTTACAATGACGGCCTACCAAAAGGCAAAAGACCTCCTGCGGGGATGGGGGCTGGCATTAAAAATAAATAAATAACATATAAATTTAGGACAAAACACACATCACGAGAAGAGAGACACTACATGAAGAGAGACCTAAGACAACAACATAGCAAGACAGCAACACATGACAACACAGCATGGTAGCAACACAACATGACAACAACATGGTAGCAAAACAACATGGTACCAGCACAAAACATGATACAAACATTATTGGGCATAGACAACAGCACAAAGGGAAAGAAGGTAGAAACAACAATACATCACACAAAGCAGCCACAGCTGTCAGTAAGAGTGTCCATGATTGTGTCTTTGAATGAAGAGATTGAGATAAAACTGTCCAGTTTGAGTGTTTGTTGCTGCTCGTTCCAGTCGCTAGCTGCAGCGAACTGAAAAGACAAGTGACAAAGGGATGTGTGTGCTTTGGGGACCTTTAACAGAATGTGACTGGCAGAATGGGTGTTGTATGTGGAGGATGAGGGCTGCAGAAGATATCTCAGATAAGGGGCATAAGAGGGTTTTATTAATAAGCATCAACCAGTGGGTCTTGCGACGGGTATACAGAGATGACCAGTTTACAGAGGAGTATAGAGTGCAGTGATGTGTCCTATAAGGAGCATTGGTGGCAAATCTGATGGCCGAATGGTAAAGAACATCTAGCTGCTCGAGAGCACCCTTACCTGTTGATCTATAAATTATGTCTCCGTAATCTAGCATGGGTAGGATGGTTACCTGAATCAGGGTTAGGTTGGCAGCTGGGGTGAAAGAGGAGCTATTACAATAGAGGAAACCAAGTCTAGATTTAACTTTAGCCTGCAGCTTTGATATGTGCTGAGAGAAGGACAGTGTCTAGCCATACTCCCAAGTACTATGATGTGACTACCTCAAGCTCTAAACCCTCAGAGGTAGTGATCACACCTGTGGGGAGAGGGACATTTTCTTACCAAACCATATGACCTTTGTTATGGAGCTGTTCAGAACAAGGTTAAGGGTAGAGAAAGCTTGTTGGACACTAAGAAAGCATTGTTGTAGAGGATTTAACACAAAATCTGGGGAAGGGCCAGCTGAGTGTAAGACTGTGTCATCTGCATATAAATGGATGAGAGAGCTTCCTACTGCCTGAGCTATGTTGTTGATGTAAATTAAAAAGAGTGTGGTGCCTAGGAATGAGCCTTGGGGTACTCCCTTGGTGACAGGCAGTGGCTGAGACAGCAGATTTTCTGACTTTATACACTGCACTCTTTGAGAGAGGAAGTTAGCAAACCAGGCCAAAGACCCCTCGGAGACACCAATACTCCTTAGCCGGCCCACAAGAATGGAATGGTCTACCGTATCAAAAGCTTTGGCCAAGTCAATAAAAATAGCAGCACAACATTGCTTAGAATCAAGGGCAATAGTGACATCATTGAGGACCTTTAAGGTTGCAGAGACACATCCATTACCTGAGCTGAAACCAGATTGCATACTATAGACATCAAGAAAGACAGTCAGTTGATTATTGACAAGTTTTTCCAAAATGTTTGATAAACAGGGCAAAATAGAAATAGGCCTATAACAGTTAGGATCAGCTTGATCTCCCCTTTAAAAAAAGGATGAACCATGGCTGCCTTCCAATCCATGGGATCCTCCCTAGAAAGGAGAGACAGGTTCAAAAGGTTGGAGATAGGCTTGGCAATGATAGGAGCAGCAATCTTTAAAAAGAAAGGGTCTAAAACCATCTCACCCAGATGTTTTTTTACGGTTAAGTTTCAGGAGCTCCTTCAGCACCTCGGACTCATTGACTGCCTGCAGGGAGAAACTTTGAGGCGGGGCAGGGGAAAAGAGGGAGAAGCATTGGGGATAGTCGCATTAGACGGGGTGGGAGATGAGGAAATGTTGGACGGGCAAGGAGGCATGGCTGAGTCAAATAGGAATCCTGACTTAATGAAGTGGTGATTAAAGAGCTCAGCTATGTGCTTCTTGTCAGTAACAACCACATCATCAACATTTAGGGACATTGGCAGCTATGAGGAGGACGGTTTATTCTCCAAGTCTTGAACAGTTTTCCAGAACTTCTTGGGGTTAGACCCACAGAGAGAGAACTGTTCCTTAAAGTAACTAACTATGGCCTTCCAGAGAGCCTAAGTGCACTTATTTCCCTGAAAGATAGCCAGTCAGCTTGAGTATGCGTGTGCTGAGCCTTTTGCCAAATGCAATTATTGAGGTGGAGTAACTCTGTAAGATCACGTTCGAACCAGGAGCTGAACCTGTTTTTAATTCTAATTTTCTTTATGGGGGCGTGTTTGTTAACAAAACCACTGAAAATATTAAAAAATAAGGTCCACGCGTCTTTGACAGAAGGGAACAAGCTGATTCTACACCATTTTACAGAGGCCAGTTCATGAAGGAAGGCATGACCATTAAAGTTTTTTAGCAAGTATCTATGACAAATCAGGACATGTTGTTTCACTGAGCAGCCATTACAAACACAGGCTGTAAAACAGTGATCACTAAGGTCATTACAGAAAACACCCGACTGATACCTATCAGGATTATTTGTGAGGATAAAATCAAGAAAAGCAGGCTTTTCTGGATGTTTGGAGTCAAACCTTGTGGGATTGGTAATAATCTGAGAAAGATTTAGGGAATCCCATTGCTTTGGGACTTGGTCAGGTGGTTTAAGCATGTTCCACTTTAGGTCACCTAGCAGGACAAATTTAGACTTGGTGTAAGGGGCCAGGACACAGCTTAGGGCAGGTAGGGTACAGGCCGGTGCTGTTGGAGGACGATAGCACCCAGCAACAGTCAACAAAGAGATATTTGAAAGTTTAATAATTAAAACCAGCAAATCAAATTGTTTGGGGACAGACTTGGTGAAGACAACCGAGTACTGAAGGTGGTCCTTGGTAAAGATTGCCACTCCCCCACCTTTGGGAGATTTGTCTTGCCGAAAAAAGTTATAACCAGAAAGGTTAACATCAGTATTCAAAACACTCTTCCTTAACCACGTTTCAGTAATGACCAACACATCTGGATTGGAGCTGTGAACCCACACTTTCAACTGATCCAGAGAGAGGGGGAGGGGGTACCTGTACCAGACAGGGGGAGACAGGCCAGGGCAGACAATGTACAGATCGCCAGGTGGGATCCAAGCAGCAGTGCAGCAGGCGATGGGAGTAGGTGTCACCCACTTGGGTGAAGCTTTTATTTATGGAGGCAGATTTCTTGAAGAAAATGCCAGTGGATGGTCTTTGAACAGCAGGAGGGGGCTTCAAGGCCTCTGGATCTGGGTGGGGTAGCCTGCCATTTGTTGGGCTCAAAGGCTTTGACACCTCTCGCTTCACAAGGTGTGCTAATTGAAGTTGTAACTCTTTGTCCTAGCAAAGCTTGGTAGCCTCAGCTTTCAGTCCTTATCCTCTTTGGGCTAGGGGACAGTATTTTCACGCAGGATGAAAAGTGTACCCAAAGTAAACTGCCTGTTACTCAGGCCCAGAAGCTAGGATATGCATATCATTGGTAGATTTGGATAGAAAACACTCTAAAGTTTCTAAAATCTAAAATAATGTCTGTGAGTATAACAGGACTGATATGGCAGGCGAAACCCCGAGGACAAACCATCCCCCAAAAATAAAAAATTCAGCCTACCACTGTTTTCAATGGCTGTCACTTTTATTATAAGGCGAAATCCTCCCAGATTGCAGTTCCTAGGGCTTCCACTAGATGTCAACAGTCTTTAGAAAGAGTTTCAGGCTGGTTTTTGGAAAAACGAGTTAGAAGTTGTAGTTTTTCGAAGTGGCTCCCATTTTGGCTGTAGTGTTTCCATGTGCGTGGATGGAAGTGCGTTCGTTGTTATTAATCTCCAGTAATGAACATACTATTCTCCGTCTTAAATTGTATCATTTATTTACGTATTAGGGTACCTGCAGTTTGTTTATAAACATTGTTTGACTTGTTTGGAAAAGTTTATTAGTAACGTTTGGGATTTATTTTGTATGCATTTTGATGGAGGAAAACCGGTGGATTATTGACTGAAGTGCGCAGCTAAACTGAGTTTTTATAGATATAAAGAAGGACTTTATCGAACAAAAAGACCATTTGTGATGTAACTGGGACCTTTTGGAGTGCCAACAGAAGAAGATCTTCAAACGTAAGGCATTTATTATATCGCTATTTCTGACTTTTGTGTCGCACCTGCCTGGTTGAAAAATGTTTCATGGTTTTGTCGCTGGCGCTGGCGCTGTCCTCAGATAATCGCACGGTGTGCTTTCGCCGTAAAGCCTTTTTGAAATCTGGATTAACAAGAAGTTAAGCTTTATTTTGATGTATTACACATGTATTTTCATGAATGTTAAATATTTATATTGCTTTAGTTTGAATTTCGCTCTCTGCAATTTCACCGGATGTTGTCGAGGTGTCCCGCTAGCGGCACGTCTAGCCGTGACAGGTTTTCATAAGTCAAATATATCATTGTAATTGGCTTTTGAAAGTTAAAAAAGTTTTTTAAAGTACAAAAATAGCTTCAGACTAAGCATTACTCACTCAGCTCGAGGTTGGATGGTGTTTTCAGGTCTCTGCTTGTTTGCCAGAGCATTTGATGTATAGTTTAGGAATAATAATCCTAGATGTAGGAAGCATTCCAAGTAATTCCATCCAAAAATCAGGTAGTAGGCTTGGAGGTTTGATTTGGAAGGTTATGTTGTTTAGGGTAATATCCTGTATATATGCCTGCCAAGAAATCTAAGTTTGTCTAACTCTAAATCTATCTATTTTTAAAAACATGCTAAAAAATGTGGGAGCTCATCTAAACATGACCTCCCTCTCTCTCTGTCTTTTGGGTTGTTGTCCCGTCACATCACCCAACTTCTGTTGAGCTTCAATCGGTGGACAGATAGCGTTACATTCTCTTGCAAAATGTCCTGATAAACTTGGGAATTCATTTTTCCGTCGATGATAGCAAGCCGTCCAGGCCCTGAGGCAGCATAGCAGCCCCAAACAATGATGCTCCCTCCACCATAGTTTACGGTTGGGATCAGGTTTTGATTTTGGTGTGCTGTGCCTTATTTTCTCCACACATAGTGTTGTGTGTTCCTTCCAAACAACACAACTTTAGTTTCATCTGTCCACATAATATTTTGCTAGTAGCGCTGTGGAACATCAAGGTACTCTTTTGCGAACTTCAGACGTGCAGCAATGTTTTTGGGGGGCAGCAGTTGCTTCCATGGTGTCCTCCCATGAACACCATTCTTGTTTAGTGTTTTATGTATTGTAGACTTGTCAACAGAGATGTTAGCATCTTCCAGAGATTTCTGTAGGTCTTTAACTGACACTCTAGGATTCTTCTTTACCTCATTGAGCATTCTGCGTCCTGCTCTTGCAGACATCTTTGCAGGACGGACAATCCTATGGAGAGTAGCAACAGCGCTGAAATTTCTCCATTAACAGACTATTTGTTTTACCGTGGACTGACTTTTAGAGATTCTTCTGTAACCCTTTCCAGCTTTATGCAGGGCAACAATTCTTAATCTTAGGTCTTCTGAGATCTCTTTTGTTCGAGACATAGTTCACATCAGGCAATGCTTCTTGTGAATAGCAAACTCAAATGTTGTTTTTTTATGGGGCAGGGCAGCTCTGACCAAAATCTCCAATCTCGTCTCATTGATTCCACTCCAGGTTAGTTGACTCCTGACTACAATTAGCTTTTGGAGAAGTCATTAGCCTAGGGGTTCAAATACTTTTTCCAACCTACACTGTGAATGTTTAAATTATGTATTCAATAAAGACAATACAAATACAATAATTTGTGTGTTATTAGTTTAAGCACACTGTCCTTGTCTATTGTCGTGACTTAGATGAAGATCGGATCAAATTATATGTAAAATATATGCAGAAATCCTGGGAATTGCAAAGGGGTCATATACTTTTTCTTGCCACTGTAAGTATTTACAACGGATTTCAAATGCTGATTGTTGTTACAGGAAATTAAGCCGTAACAACAACACTAGATAATCATTTTGAAATTTGTCATGGACAATTCTCGGTTAATGCACAGGATATTTACAGTCTGATTACCAAAGTAATAACATAGTAACTTTATTCAAGATGTATTCAACACATTTTCAACAATATTGTTTTCAACGCAGAAAAACAAATACAAATGTTTGTCCCATATCTACAGTAGCAGGCAGATATATTGCTCTGGCGACTTCATGTTTCACATAAACACTTGTAATGAAAGAATACTGTTCGCATTGACCTCAAGGACATGGTCAAAGGGTTAACCCAACAGCAGGCAGCCAGAGAAATCCAGATGTTTGAAGTAAAGAGTGTGAAAACAAATACATCTAACCAACGGAGTTCCAGCTCATGACTTTCATCACCAAAACACTACAATTATCAGCAGTGAAAACACAAGGTCTCTGACACGACCTCGGTACCAGGCTGTCATTATCATGCACCATGGGTCATAAGAGGTATTTCCTCTCCTGTCATTGGTCGAATAAGGAGATACCAAAAACGGTATGACTTGTGGTAAAACACTGCATCATAAAAGATTCAATAAAAACAAATCATACAGCTTATGTGAAAATGGTTGAGAGATGTTTAAAACAGACGCAGTGATGTCTGTATACTAATATCTTTGTTGAATCAATTTCTTACATCGTCTCTGAAGATAAATCAAATCCTTTACATTGGTCTCTTTCTGTAGTATGACAGGACTAGGACTAAATAACCTGACAGTCTGATGGAGAGACCAAAAAGAGAAAGAAAGCTAGCACAGTGGTGGATCACACTTTATTTGGATAGTCCATATTTTCCATCTGTAGATGCTCTACAGATGGTCATACATCAACAAACTATCTGTTGTTAAGCAACTGCTTGCTAGGTTTAGGTTTAGAATAAGGGTTAGGGTAAGGGTTAAGGTTAGGGTTAGCTTAAGGGTTAAGTTTAGGGTTAGGATAAGGATTAAAGTTAGGGTTAGGGGTAGTAGTTGAACTGTTGCTGATAGTCTGTAGAGCATCGACAGATGGACTATCCAAATAAAGTGTTACCCAGTAGTGTGCCGATTAGACTACTTTAGGAGGTAGCTCATAGCCGCAGAAAGTAGTGGTGCTGATCACAATAAAAAAAACACAACACTTAAAAATATATATTGGGGGCAAAAAAAATGTCACCCACCAAATTTGTGCACTAGACCTTTATCAGTCCTATATGAGCGGAGTGGCCATTAGATAGCTAGCTGTTTATCTGTTTATCACTTAAACGTCAGCACCTTTTCTGGAGTAACTAAGAGTAGGGCTTGAGCATTCCACACCATTACATGTTATTTTGCCTTTTGACCAAAAAAGGCGCACAATGTCAAAGTTTAGGTTGACATGACCAAACATAGCGTTGACCAAACTGTCAGGTCGGTGATCGCGAGCCTATTGAATCTTCCTCTGAAAGAGAGCCAGGCGATTGAGAAGTATGCAAACACAGAGTTTTGCCAGACTCTTGGCCAATTACTTATTGTCCAGAAGGGGGACTGACAGTAAATAACCAACACATAACCAGTTATTCATAAACAATGTGACACAGGGAGTAAGATGGAGAGAAATCACCTTGACAACCAGCGAGCCACACAACAACATAAGGAACAAATCTCAAACTTGGTATCTGTATTGTATGAGACATGAATGATTATCTGTAATAAACAAAAATATAAATCCAACATGCAGCAATTTCAAAAACTTTACTGAATTACAGTTCATATAAGGAAATCAGTCAATTGAAGTAAATTCATTAGGCCCTAATCTATGTATTTCACGACTGGGAATACAGTTATGCATCTGTTGGTCACAGATACCTTTTAAAAAAATGTAGGGGCATGGATCAGAAAACCAGTCAATATCTGGTGTGACCACCATTTGACTCATGCAGCGTGACACATCTCCTTTGCATAGAGTTGATCAAGACTTTGGAATGTGGTCCCACTCCTCTTCAATGGCTGTGTTCGAAATTGCTGGATATTGGCAGGAACTGGAACACGCTGTCGTACACATCGATCCAGAGCATCCCAAACATGCTCAATGGGTGACATGTCTGGTGAGTATGCATGCCATGGAAAAACTGGGACATTTTCAGCTTCCAGGAATTGTGTACAGCTCCTTGTGACATGGGGCTGTGCATTATCATGCCGAAACATAGCACGACAATGGGCCTCAGGATCTTGTCACTGTATCTCTATGCATTAAATTTGCCATAGATAAAATGCAGCTGTGTTCGTTGTCCCTAACACATGCATGCCCATACCATAACCCCACCGCCACCATGGGGCACTCTGTTCACAACATTGACATCAGCAAACCGCTCACCCACATGACGCCATACAAGCTGTCTGCCATCTGCCTGAAGTCATTTACAATGCTGAACTGCAGTTAAGTCAAGACCCTGGTGAGGACGATGAACACTCAGATGAGCTTCCGGGGGCGGCAGGGTAGCCTAGTGGTTAGAGCGTTGGACTAGTAACTGGAAGGTTTCAAATTCAAACCCCCGAGCTGACAAGGTACAAATCTGTCGTTCTGCCCCTGAACAGGCAGTTAACCCACTGTTCCTAGGCCGTCATTGAAAATAAGAGTTTGTTCTTAACTGACTTGCCTAGTTAAATAATGATAAAATAAAAAAGACGGTCTGCCAAAACCCACAGTTTCATCAGCTTTCCGGTAGGCTGGTCTCAGACGATCCTGGGTATGTGGTTGTGAGGCCGGTCTAAAACGACATTGCCTTTTGATTATGGTAGAGAAATGAACAATAATTTATCTGGCAGCAGCTCTGGTGGACGTCAGCATGTCAAATGCACGCTCCCTCAACATGTAAGAAATCTTTGGCATTGTGCTGTGTGACAAAACTGCACATTTTAGAGTGGCCTTTTGTTGTCCCAGCACAAGGTGCACCTTTGTAATGATCATGCTATTTACTCAGCTTCTTGATATGCCACACCTGTCAGGTGGATGGATTATCTTGGCAAATTTCTGCACAAAATATGAGAGTATGGAACATTTCTGGGATCTTTTATTTCAGTTCATGAAACATGGACCCAACACTTTACATGTTGTGTTTATATTTTTGTTCAGTGTACATTTTATTGATGACACAATGGTTGATTAAGCTTTTGAACTGTGGTAACTATTTTGGAAGATGTTGGTGAGTGGACTGGCTCACCTCTTTCGTGGGAGGTTAATAATGTTACGGTAGGTTACAACATGAGCATGTCTTTCCTTTAGTTCCATGTGTCAGGCTTCTGTTAATGCCAGCCCCTGGTTTGACCCTCACCCAGTCTACAATGCCCAGACCAGGTTTGACCCTCACCCAGTCTACAATGCCCAGCCCCTGGTTTGACCCTCACCCAGTCACCCAGTCTACAATGCCCAGACCAGGTTTGACCCCAGACCAGGTTTGACCCTCACCCAGTCTACAATGCCCAGACCTGGTTTGACCCTCACCCAGTCTATAATGCCCAGACCAGGTTTGACCCTCACCCAGTCTACAATGCCCAGCCCCTGGTTTGACCCTCACCCAGTCTACAATGCCCAGCCCCTGGTTTGACCCTCACCCAGTCGACAATGCCCAGACCAGGTTTAACCCTCACCCAGTCTACAATGCCCAGACCAGGTTTGACCCTCACCCAGTCTACAATGCCCAGACCAGGTTTGACCCTCACCCAGTCTACAATGCCCAGACCAGGTTTGACCCTCACCCAGTCTACAATGCCCAGACCAGGTTTGACCCTCACCCAGTCTACAATGCCCAGACCAGGTTTGACTTTATTTACATTAGTGGTCACCAGCCTCTAAATGCAAAGTTTTAGTCGGGCGCAAACACAATGGCTACACATCAAGATCTTGATTAGTTAAATGATATGTGTTAGTGGTGGAATTAAAGCCTGCACATCAGATAGTTCTACAGCACCATGGTTAATGACCTTTGATTTATATGGTTAGATTTGGTGGAGAGATTTGAGGGTGGAGCTGAAACTGAAGCGAATGCATCTCCCAAGCCCTTAGCACTCAATAGCAAAAGGCTACAAAAATGTAAACTTAAAACTACTATGAGGTCATGCAGCACAAAGTTGAAGCAACCAATAGAGCCTAATCTAATGTTAGATGCTAATGAAGAGGAAGGTTGAAAAGACCAAGGAAAAGCGATTACCTCCAGACGAATAACATTAAAATATGAACAACACAATCCCTATTGGTGACAATGACAGGAATCTTCCATTTGGTCATCTCACTGATTGCTGCAGATGTTTGCAATAGAGCCAGTTCATGGCGCCAGCCGTTAACAATTATGGTTCCACAGCATTTTCAGGAGGTGTATAGGACACAGCTAAAATGCATTGAATATTTCACCCAATGTGGAAGGTGAATTGGAAGATGAATTGCATCTTTGTAGAACTCATTTTATCTACCACCGGAGTGATACAAAACAGCCATTTTGTGTCATAACACTACATTAATTGATTGGATATATATATAGCACTTTTCTACCAACTGAGGTACTCAAAGCACTTTACATAGTAAGAGGGAACTCATCTCATCCAACACCAATGTGATGCACAGCAACCATTTTTGTGCCAAAACACTCACCACACATCAGCTAGAGATCTATATGCCCATTAGGAATGTGGGGGATGATTAAGTGGCCATGATGGAATGGTGCCAGGTTGGGAATTTAGGCATGACACTGGGGTTAACACCGTACTCTTACAATAAGTGCCATGGTATTTTTAATGACCATAGAGAGTCAGGACCCATATTTAATGTCCCATCCAAAAGACAGCACCCTACCCAAGGCAATGTGCCCTTCACTGCCCTAAGATCTCCTTAGACCAGAGGGAAAAGTGGCCCCTACTGGCCCTCCAACACCACTTCCAGCAGCATCTGGTCTCCCATCCAGGGACCTACAGGACCAACCCTGCATAGCTTCAGAGGCAAACCAGCAGTGGTATGCAGAGGGGTATGCTGCTGGGGTTCTATCACAGTAGAGAGGTAAGGAGGGAAGTGTTGCCACCTGGAAGCAAATTACTTACATGGACCTGGGTGTCTTCTCATCACTTGTAGACAGAGGAGCCTGGTGGGTGGGGTTATAGGAAGATGGGCTCATCGTAATGATTGGAATGGAATGGATGGAAAGGTATCAAACACATGGATGTCATGTATTTGATACTGTTCCATTCCAGCCATTACAATGAGCCCATCCTTATTTATCTACAGTGCCTTGCGAAAGTATTCGGCCCCCTTGAACTTTGCGACCTTTTGCCACATTTCAGGCTTCAAACATAAAGATAGAAAACTGTATTTTTTTGTGAAGAATCAACAACAAGTGGGACACAATCATGAAGTGGAACGACATTTGTTGGATATTTCAAACTTTTTTAACAAATCAAAAACTGAAAAATTGGGCGTGCAAAATTATTACACCCCTTTACTTTCAGTGCAGCAAACTCTCTCCAGAAGTTCAGTGAGGATCTCTGAATGATCCAATGTTGACCTAAATGACTAATGATGATTAATACAATCCACCTGTGTGTAATCAAGTCTCCATATAAATGCACCTGCACTGTGATAGTCTCAGAGGTCCGTTAAAAGTGCAGAGAGCATCATGAAGAACAAGGAACACACCAGGCAGGTCCGAGATACTGTTGTGAAGAAGTTTAAAGCCGGATTTGGATACAAAAAGATTTCTCAAGATTTAAACATCCCAAGGAGCACTGTGCAAGCGATAATATTGAAATGGAAGGAGTATCAGACCACTGCAAATCTACCAAGACCTGGCCGTCCCTCTAAACTTTCAGCTCATACAAGGAGAAGACTGATCAGAGATGCAGCCAAGAGGCCCATGATCACTCTGGATGAACTGCAGAGATCTACAGCTGTGGGAGACTCTGTCCATAGGACAACAATCAGTCGTATATTGCACAAATCTGGCCTTTATGGAAGAGTGGCAAGAAGAAAGCCATTTCTTAAAGATATCCATAAAAAGTGTCATTTAAAGTTTGCCACAAGCCACCTGGGAGACACACCAAACATGTGGAAGAAGGTGCTCTGGTCAGATAAAACCAAAATTGAACTTTTTGGCAACAATGCAAAATGTTATGTTTGGCGTAAAAGCAACACAGCTCATCACCCTGAACACACCATCCCCAGTGTCAAACATGGTGGTGGCAGCATCATGGTTTGGGCCTGCTTTTCTTCAGCAGGGACAGGGAAGATGGTTAAAATTGATGGGAAGATGGATGGAGCCAAATACAGGACCATTCTGGAAGAAAACCTGATGGAGTCTGCAAAAGACCTGAGACTGGGACGGAGATTTGTCTTCCAACAAGACAATGATCCAAAACATAAAGCAAAATCTACAATGGAATGGTTCAAAAATAAACATATCCAGGTGTTAGAATGGCCAAGTCAAAGTCCAGACCTGAATCCAATCGAGAATCTGTGGAAAGAACTGAAAACTGCTGTTCACAAATGCTCTCCATCCAACCTCACTGAGCTCGAGCTGTTTTGCAAGGAGGAATGGGAAAAAATTTCAGTCTCTCGATGTGCAAAACTGATAGAGACATACCCCAAGCGACTTACAGCTGTAATCGCAGCAAAAGGTGGCGCTACAAAGTATTAACTTAAGGGGGCTGAATAATTTTGCACACCCAATTTTTCAGTTTTTGATTTGTTAAAAAAGTTTGAAATATCCAATAAATGTCGTTCCACTTCGTGATTGTGTCCCACTTGTTGTTGATTCTTCACAAAAAAATACAGTTTTATATCTTTATGTTTGATACTGAGGGTGATCATCTTGCCTTGTAGCTGATGGAGATTGGAAATCCAAAACAGTCTCAGCCAAATAGTGTGTATCATAAATCCCAGTTGCGCATCCTTCAACAACACCTGTGTAATCCTCTCACTGGGCCTGGGCTCTCTGAATCCCTTCTTTGTCAACTTGTAATGAGTATTCACCAGGCTCAGGGAACTACTGCACTGCCTTCCAGTCTAATACCAGAGCCCACACAAAAAACATCAGAAAACAACACACCAAATGGCTGCTTTGCAGTTGTGCTCTCCAAAACCAATCCGATTTTGTTTTGGGACGTTGCCAGGATTGCCCTCTTTTCCCTGGAAGTGAATCTCTCAGTGAAATAGGGTAGCATGTTGGCTAAGGATAAGCACATCATCATTTTATTTTAAATATATACATGCATCATTATACCAAGCTCAGAGGAGCTCTCACCTCAGAGAAGACGTCAAATGGAGGCGTCAAAATAAAATGTCCGCTGGGCTGGTGGCTTCAGACCCATATTTGTTCATGTTTATACAGGTTCTGTCAGCACTGCTCTGCTCAGCGTCTGCAGATGAAGCACCTCTGGCTGAGTTAGTGTGTTGGGCTGTTGTAGTCGGAACGTCATAATGCAAAGATGCCTCGTCTCTCTTGCTTTCTTTTTGTCTCTTTCACCCTCTCCAACTTTCTCTCTCTATTTCATTTTTTGTTCTATCCTCATTTTGTTCTCTCTCTATTTCGTTCTCTTACTCCCACTATATTCATACACATATTGATTGAATGATGAGTAAAACAATTATTTCCACCCAAATAGACATACCCAAATGTAGTTATTTTTCATGAGATGGCCATGAACAAATGGCAAGAATGCATAGTTTTAGAAAGGTCTGGAACTCACCTTTCTGTTAAAAAATGGTTATAAATTGCTGTTGTAGTCACATTTGAGGACACAAGCTCAAGTACATAGTAAAATATTATGAAAATATGAACAATCATATATTGTTTTTTTCCTATTCAACAAAAGTGGGACAACAGGGCTTGAAATGACTGAAATGCATTCTAAACATAAAAATAATACAATTATAAACAACTTTGTATAAGACTTTAACTTACTCATAATTCAAATAAATATGATCATACTTGGCAATATTTCATATAACTGACGACAGATCATTTTCTCCTGAACGTCTGCTGAGCGCTGCTGAGACACCATTCAAATGTGCTAAGACTTGTTACAACTTCAGCTATAAACACAAAGTGATTTTGTCTGTCTGTGACTAAAAGAAAGTGGTCATGTTTTCCTGGAAATGTGACATCACTCCTTATGTAAATGTTGGATCTGAAACCTAGCAGTTCAAGACAGTTCCGCTGAGAAAGTGGAAGCGGAGAGCCAACAGATGGCCCTTCATGGCACTATAAGGCAAGGGACCCTACGGCATTCACAGAGTGCTTTGTACACCAAAATGTCAGTCGGAACCGGTCCAGAACCAAAGTCCCCCATATAGGGGACTTAACATCAAACGGCGGACTTATTACCCCTTCCAGGAAGCCCTTTAATTTTGTGTGTTCACATGTTGAATCTCCCCTCGCTCATCCTTTCCCTCTATTTCCTGCTACAGTTTTATGACCCACGGTAAATTAAGATAATGAGATTTACATGCTGTGTTCTCCGTATGACGTCATATCAGGTTCTGGGAATGCGTTTCATATTTTTGGGACTTTACTGATTCGTATGAATATGACACACTGAGGATTTTGGGCCTCCTCCGATTAGAATTTATACCTGCATTCCATTTTTCTTAGTTATGACTTTCTGAAACTCAAGGTTTTACTCTAAACAAAAATATTAACATAACATGTCAAGTGTTGGTCCCATGTTTCATGAGCTGAAATAAAATATCCCAGAATTGTTCCATAAGCACAAAAAGCTTATTTCTCTCAAATTTGGTTTACATTGTTAGTGACCATTTCTCCTTTGCCAAGATAATGCATTCACCTGACAGGTGTGGCATATCAAGAAGATGATTAAACAGCATGATCATTGCACAGGTGCACCTTGTGCTGCGGACAACAAAAGGCCATATTAAAATGTGCAGTTTTGTCACACAACACAATGCTACAGATGTCTCAAGTTTTGAGGGAGTGTGTAATTGGCATGCTGACTGCAGGAATTTCCACCAGAGCTGTTGCCAGATGATTGAACGTTAATTTCTTTACCATAAGCCGCCTCCAATGTCATTTTAGAGAATTTGGCAGTGCGTCCAACCGGCCTCACAACCGCAGACCACTTGTATAGCGTCGTGTTGGCGAATGGTTTGCTGATGTCAACGTTGTGAACAGTACCCCATGGTGGTGGTGGGGTTATGGTATGCTCAGGCATAAGCTAACGAACACAACTGCATTTTATCGATGGCAATTTGAATGCATAGAGATACAGTGACGAGTTCCTGAGGCCCATTGTCTTGCCATGTTTCAGCATGATAATGCATGGCCCTATGTCACAAGGATCTGTACACAATTCCTGGAAGCTGAACATGTCCCAGATCTCTAGTAGCCTGCATACTCACGTCACCAATTGAGCATGTTTGCGATGCTCTGGATTGATGTGCATGACAGTGTGTTCCAGTTCCCACCAATATCCAGAAACTTTGCACAGCCATTGAAGAGGAGTGGTTCAACATTCTACAGGCCACAATCAACAGCCTGATCAACTCTATTCGAAGAAGATGTGTCGCACTGCATGGGACAAACGGTGGTCACACAAGACTGGTTTTCTGATCCACACCCCTACCTTTTCTTTAAGGTATCCGTGACCAACAGATGCATATCTGTATTCCCAGTCATGTGAAATCCATAGACTAGGGCCTAATGAATTTATTTCAATTGACTGATTTCCTTTTATGAACTGTAACTCAGTAAAATCTTTGAAATTGTGTTATGTTGCATTTATATTTTTGTTCAGTGTAGTTACAGTATTTTAGGTAGAGAACCTGATGTTGGAAAATGTTTCTGGCTAAATATTTATAAAATTGAAAGAGGATTGGCAGCTTACAGGAAAAAGGCAAATGAAACCTTTGCGATGACGTCAAACTCAAACGTTTACCTTTATATAGCTAGCTTTCAAATGATTTAAATTTTGTAGCTGATGGTCATTTGAACATTTAAACAGTGCCTCCAAAGCTTCTGCTGACGATTGTGGGATGTCATTGTACGCTGGACTGCGTCCTTGATGCGAGTCTTTGAACGTTCATTGGAGTGATTCCTTCCACAGTCATTGACAGTCACTCCTCCTGGCTGGCAGCAGACACTGCAAGGTTCTCAGGACCTCGATGTGGTCATAATTTATATCAGCAATAAACACATGTTGGGATGCTCCACCGAACTCAGTCTATTAACATTATCCGGCTTGTTGACCAGATGTCCATGAGTGTGCAACGGATTTCCTCATCTAGGCTCAGATGGGAATTAAAAACACCTTTAGACATTTCCGATATACAGAAATGTAATGCTAGTGGTAATTTTATAAATTTAGCTCAGCCTGCCAGCATCACTTCAAGGCATGTTGGTATTACAGTAGTATTATCACTAATAGTATGCAGACCTGGGATAACTACAGTTTTAACTATGCTTTGTGGAAAGTAACTATTTATTTTGGGTGAACAAATAGTTACTTTGGAGGGGACTACAACTATTTGAATACAAATCTCAGAAAGTGACTACTTTTTAAAACGATTTGAATACAGATCTGAGAAAGCAGCTACCTGAAAACATATTTGAATACAGGTCTCAGGAAGCAACTACTTTTTCAAAACTAGTTGAATACAGATCTGAGAAAGCAGCAACTCCATTTTGGGGACTAAAGATCTCAGGAAGTGACTACTTTTCAGAAACTATTGGATTGGCTGCCTTCAACTAATGGCAAGGCTTTATCTGGAACTGCATGTTGAAGAAATATAATTACTAGATAACACAATATAGTAATTCAATCTATCTGACAGTCATATTTGATCTACACAATACATTTCTATCTGTACATTCTGTAAATGTCCATTCTCTTGAATGTCCATTGCCCATTATATTTTGTACAGATAAGTATAAATAAGTTGTGACGCTCAACTACTGTATGACTCTTTCAACATGACACTGAAAAGGTAGAAAGCTGCAATTAATTTTATGATACCTGAAAATGCTGCAGTGCAAACAGCAAGTTGGAAGCTTAGTAAAAACAACTTTGAACCATATGCGAACCATCTGCGGGTAAGTATTCTTGATTCAAACACACACTATACCATCATTAAAAGGGATGGTCTACTCAGAATACCAACTAACATGATTTTCCAACTACCTTGGCTGTAGTTTATTCAAGAATCAGTTTTGGATATTTCGTTTCCTTTCAACACGTATTAGTCATATTACTGTTAGCATTCTCAGTAACACTTAACAAACTATTATTGTGCCTGTGTACTCAAACTGTAATTACTGTTGGAACAACATATTATTAGCATGTTGTTACATAATACTTTGGTAATTCAATTTTAATTCTGTAGCAATGAGCTGAGTTTTTATAACTACTGTACACAAGAGAAATAGTGACTGTTCCTTACTCCATTTATGTAATAACCCCATTATTATGCACTTATAAAGCCATTTCTAAAGTCCTATGTAACAACAATGTTGCTATTGGAATAATCCTAAAGTTACAACACATGTATAAGAACTTGATATCAAGTTTTACTGTATTATTCATTTTGAAGCTGCAAAAGTGGTCTACTCTAGTGTTGAGGTGATTCCATGTCCCTCATGTATTTAATTCTAGGCTATAGGCTATATTAGGATTCATATCTAAGAGGCCTCCAAACCCTGTGCTTATGACAATATAACTCAACTAACTGTTGTAATTTTTGTTTTTTTGTCAAGTATTTGGCAGCCATCAAATATATATATATATATATTATTTTATCTCAATTTTAACAAAAAAAAAAACATTCTGATACCTGTATTTTAATGAGCCTTTTAGTTGAAACTCTATATAAACTATATTCAACTACCTCAAGTATTTGGAAAAAGTTTGTATTTTCAAATAAAATACAAAATACAACTATTTTCTGCCCAGGTCTGATAGTATGTTATAGTTGTAGTACATTGTCTTCCCAAAGTGAGTTCTGCATGATCATAGTTCCTTCCAAGATTACTCTTAATTAGTTCTAAGGCAAAGCTCTCCATCATGCTCCATTTGGCAAGCAGGAAGCACCAGTGACTCGATCAATAAAAAAAAGTGGTCAGATGAAGCAGATGCTAAGCTACAGGACTGTTTTCACAGCACAGACTGGAATATGTTCTTGGAGTCCTCCAATGGCATTGAGGAGTACACCACATCAGTCATTGGCTTCATCAATAAGTGCATTGATGACATCGTTCCCACAGTGACCGTACATACATAACACCAACCAGAGGCCATGGATTACAGGCAACATCCAAACTGAGCTAAAGGCTAGAGCTGCCGCTTTCAAGGAGCGAGATTCTAACCCGGAAGCTTATAAGAAATCCCGCTATGCCCTCCAACGAACCATCAAACAGGCAATACAGGACTAAGATCGAATCGTACTACAGCGGCACTGACACTCGTCGGATGTGGCAGGGCCTGCAAACCATTACAGCATTACAGACTACAAAGGGAAGCACAGCCGAGAGCTGCCCAGTGAAATGAGCCTACCGGACGAGCTAAACTACTTCTATGCTCGCTTCGATGCAAATTACACTGAAGCATGCATGAGAGCACCAGCTGTTCCGGAAGACTGTGGGATCACACTCTCCGCAGCTGATGTGAGTAAGACCTTTAAACAGGTAAACATTCACAAGGCTGCAGGGCCAGATAAATTAACAGGATGTGTACTGCGAGCATGCGCTGACCAACTGGCAAGTGTCTTCACTGATATTTTCAACCTCTCCCTGTCCGAGTCTGTAACACCAACATGTTTTAATCAGAGCCCCATAGTCCCTGTGCCCAAGAACACTAAGGTAACCTGCCTAAATGACTACCGACCCATAGCACTCATGTCTGTAGCCATGAAGTGCTTTGAAAGGCTGTTCATAGCTCAAATCAACACCTTTATCCCAGAAACCCTAGACCCACTCCAATGTGCATACTGCCCCATCAGATCCACAGATGATGCAATCTCTATTGCACTCCACACTGCCTTTTCCCACCTGGACAAAAGGAACACCTATGTGAGAATTGCTATTCATTGACTACAGCTCAGCGTTCAACACCATAGTGCCCTCAAAGCTCATCAATAAGCTAAGGACCCTGGGACTAAACACCTCCCTCTGCAACTGGAAACTGGACTTCCTGAGGGGTTGCCCCCAGGAGGTAAGGGTAGGTAACAACACATCCACCACGCTGATCCTCAACACAGGGGCCCCTCAGGGGTACGTGCTCAGTCCCCTCCTGGTACTCCCTGTTCACTCATGCCTGCACGGCCAGGCATGACTCCAACACCATCATTAAGTTTGCAGATGACACAACAGGAGGAGGAGGTCAGAGACCTGGCCGTGTGGTGCCAGGACAGCAACCTCTCCCTCAACGTGATCAAGACAAAGGAGATTATTGTGGACTACAGGAAAGAGAGGCCCGAGCACACCCCCATTCTCATCGATGGGGCTGTAGTGGATCAGGTTGAGAGCTTCAAGTTCCTTGGTGTCCACATCACCAACAAACTAACATGGTCCAAGCACACCAAGATAGTCGTGAAGAGGGCACGACAAAACCTATTCCCCCTCAGGAGACTGAAAAGATTTGGCATGGGTCCTCAGATCCTCAAAAGGTTATGCCCCTGCAACATCGAGAGCATCCTGACTGGTTGCATCACTGCCTGGTATGGCAAATGCTCGGCCTCCGACCGCAAGGCACTATAGTGGGTAGTGCGTACGGCCCAGTACATCACTGGGGCCAAGCTTCCTGCCATCCAGGACCTTCATACCAGGCAGTGTCAGAGGAAGATCCTAAAAATTGTCAAAGACTCCAGCCACCCTAGACATTGACTGTTCTCTCTGCTACCACACGGCAAGCGGTACCGGAGTGCCAAGTCTACGTTCAAGAGGCTTCTAAACAGCTTCTACCCCCAAGCCATGAGACTCCTGAATATCTAATCAAATGGCCACCCAGACTATTTGCATTGCCCCCCCTCCCTCTTTTACACCACTGCTACTCTCTGTTGTTATCATCTATGCATAGGCAATTTAATAACTCTACCTACAGTTGAAGTTGGAAGTTACATACACTTAGGTTGGAGTCATTAAAACTCGTTTTTCAACCACTCCACAAATTTCTTGTTAACAAACTATAGTTTTGTTATCAAACTATCTACTTTGCGCATGACACAAGTAATTTTTCAAACAATTGTTTACAGACAGATTTGCTGTATCACAATTCCAGTGGGTCAGAAGTTTACATACACGAAGTTGACTGTGCCTTTAAACAGCTGGGAAAATTCCAGAAAAAGCTTCTGATAGGCTAATTGACATCATTTGAGAGAATTGGAGATGTACCTGTGGATGTATTTCAAGGCCTAGCTTCAAACTCAGTACCTCTTTGCTTGACATCATGGGAAAATCAAAAGAAATCAGCCAAGACCTCAGAAAAAAATTGTAGACCTCCATAAGTCTGGTTCATCCTTCGGAGCAATTTCCAAACGCCTGAAGGTACCTCATTCATCTGTACAAACAATAGTACGCAAGTATAAACACCATGGGACTATGCAGCTGTCATACCGCTCAGGAAGGAGACGTATTCTGTCTCCAAGAGATGAGTGGCCATCACAAAGCCCTGACCTCAATCCCATAGAAAAGTTGTGGTCAGAACTTAAAACGCATGTGCGATCAAGGAGGCCTACAAACCTGACTCAGTTACACCAGCTCTGTCAGGAGGAATGGGACAAAATTCACCTAACTTTTGTGGGAAGCTTGTGGAAGGCTACCCGAAACGTTTGACCCAAGTTAAACAATTTAAAGGCAATGCTACCAAATACTAATTGAGTGTATGTAAACTTCTGACCCACTGGGAATGAGATGAAAGAAGCAAAAGCTGAAATAAAACATTCTCTCTACTCATATTCTGACATTTCATATTCTTAAAATAAAGTGGTGATCCTAACTGACCTAAGACAGGGAATTTTTACTATGATTAAATGCCAGGAATTGAGAAAAACTGAGTTTAAATGTATTTGGCTAAGGTGTATGCAAACTTCTGACTTCATTGTACATGTACATATTACCTAAACTAACCGGTGCCCCCACACATTGACTCTGTACCGATACCCCCCTGTATATAGTCTCACTATTGTTATTTTACTGCAGCTCTTTAATTACTTGTTACTTTTTCTTTTTTTCAACTGCATTGTTGTTTAGGGGCTCGTAAGTAAGCGTTTCACTTTAAGGTCTACACCTGTTTTATTCGGCGCATGTAACTAATAAGATTTGATTTCAGAATTACTATTACTATTACAAACTCCTTGCCAAGTGTTTCCTGAACCATCACATCAGTGACATTTTGAATGCTAGGCAAAGTTAGGCTCTGAAATGCGATGCATTTAATGTCTGCTTCTGTTCCTCAGTACTTTAGATGACCTATTATTTCTGTTAAAGAAACATTTCAATTTTCCATAGTATTTACTCAGATAGATGGTCAGGACATCAACTCTTGGAGTTTCTGTCATTGGTCACCAGTGATATAACACACTGGAGCAGCAGTTGCACTTGGATGCACCGTGGGTTGTTTTTTTCTTTAACACCCTTGCTTTCAAAGAGCACCCTTTCAGTAGCAGTGCCATTCATTTTGGAGACTTTGTGAAGAATTACTCTCAACGCAATAACATTGATCTTCCGTTTGGAATCTTCACTAGACATCATTGCAATAAAGAACAAAATGTTAAATATTGAGACATATTTTCCATCATGCACAAAACTTTACAGTAGCTGTGTTCCAGCTATGCTGTTGATTAGCACAATGTCTAACAACACAATTTGTACTGTTTGTCTCCCAGAACACATAACAGATGACAGAGTACCACAAGGGTAAATATTTAGAACCCACAGAATTTTCCGGTCAGTTTGTCCTCATCATGGGCAAAGTATGGCCATGTGTTTTGGGTCATTGTCATGCTGGAATACCCATCCACGACCCATTTTCAATGCCCTGGCTGAGGGAAGGAGGTTCTCACCCAAGATTTGACGGTACATGGCCCCGTCCATCATCCCTTTGATGCGGTGAAGGTCTCATCTGACCACAACACTTTCACCCAGTTGTCTTCTGAATCATTCAGATGTTAATTGGCACACTTCAGAAGGGCATGTATATGTGCTTTCTTGAGCAGGGGGAGCATGCGGGCGCTGCAGGATTTCAGTCCTTCACGGTGTAGTGTGTTACCGATTGTTTTCTTGGTGACTATGGTCCCAGCTGCCTTGAGATCATTGACAATATCCTCCCGTGTAGTTCTGGGCTTATTCCTCACCGTTCTCATGATCATTGCAACTCCACAAGGTGAGATATTGCATGGAGCCCCAGGCAGAGGGAGATTGACAGTTCTTTTGTGTTTCTTCCATTTGTGAATAATCGCACCAACTGTTGTCACCTTCTCACCAAGTGGCTTGGCGATGGTCTTGTAGCCCATTCCAGCCTTGTGTAGGTCTACAATCTTGTCCCTGACATCATTGGAGAGCTCTTTGGTCTAGGCCATGGTGGAGAGTTTGGAATCTGATTGATTGATTGCTTCTGTGGACAGGTGTCTTTTATACAGGTAACAAGCTGAGATTAGGAGCACTCCCTTTAAGAGTGTTCTCCTAATCTCAGCTCGTTACCTGTATAAAAGACACCTGGGAGCCAGAAATCTTTCTGATTGAGAGGGGGTCAAATACTTATTTTCCTCATTAAAATGCAAATCAATTCATAACATTTTTGACATGCGTTTTTCTGGATTTTTTTGTTGTTATTCTGTCTCTCACTGTTCAAATAAACCTACCATTAACATTATAGACTGATAATTTCTTTGTCAGTGGGAAAACGTACAAAATCAACAGGGGATCCAATACTTTTTCCCCCTCACTGTATGTATCTCTATATCTGTAAACAGGACCATTCGCCAGTATTTTACAGTACCAACACAATAACCATGAATCTCGACACAATAACTATGAAACTGTATTTTATTGCCATAATCAGAGAGGGTATAACTGAAGAAAGGTAAGTATTTTAAATGTATTCACTGTTTCTCAAAATATCTTCGTTATTTGACAAGAAAAGTTATGTGAGGAAACTGTTAAAACTTCTATTCAATTTGACCAATGATGTGCACAATTGCATGGACGAGTTCTATTAACTTGGTTAAATGATGGTGTGTTAAGACATGGCCAGAGGGCAGAGGCTTACTTGGGGCAAAGTAAAGACCTGTCGGTGTCATGTGTGACAAATTTATGGAATTCGATTGTCTTCTGAAGTGACATGTGGTGCGACAATGTGTTTTTTAAGGTATTAGCAGAAATCATCGGCTGTAGTCATTGTTACAGTGCATCATGTTTGGGAGTGTGGGACCATTAGCAAAAGAGAAAGAATTATGGCATTAGAATGCTTCATTTTTTAGGAAGTGCTTTGCATGCAATTGTGAGTGTTGGATCTCGTGCTGATAGATTGTGTTGAGTGATGCCTTTATTACATCTGGAAAGTCTGCAAAGCCTTCCTTGATCCCCTACTAGCACACAAGCTGTGTGGTTTCCTACCACTTAATGTTTACTACATTTACTTTTCCTCTCCGAGTTTGCTAATCAAGTGCCCTGGTGAACAAAGACTTAAAATCCACTATATATACAAAAGTATGTGGACACCCCTTCAAATGAGTGATTTCAGCTATTTCAGCCCCACCCGTTGCTGACAGGTGTATAAAATCGAGCACACCGCCATGCAATCTCCATAGACAAACATTGGCAGTAGAATGGCCTTACTGAAGAGCTCAGTGACTTTAAACGTGACACCATCATAGGATGCCACATGTCCAACAGTTCGTCAAATGTATTCCCTACTAGAGTTGCTCCGGTCAACTGTAAGTGCTGTTATTGTGAAGTGGAAGCGTCTAGGAGAAACAACGGCTCAGCCACCAACTCACAGAATGGGACTGCCAAGTGATGAAGCGTGTAGTGCGTAAAAATAGTGTGTCCTTGGTTGCAACACACACTACCTAGTTCCAAACTGCCACTGGAAGCAACGTCAGCTTCATGAAATGGGTTTCCATGGCCGAGCAGCCGCACACAAGCCTAAGATCACCATGCACAATGCAAGCGTCAACTGGAGTGGTGTAAAGCTCGCCGTCTTTGGGCAGTGGAAGCATTCTCTGGAGTGATGAATCACACTTCACCATCTGGCAGTCCGATGGACGAATCTGGATTTGGCCAATGCCAGAAGAATGATACATGCCTCAATGCATAGCGCCATCTGTAACGTTTGGTGAAGGATGGTCTGGGGCTGTTTTTCATGGTTCGGGCTAGTTCCAGTGAAGGGAAATCTTAACACTACAGCATACAATGAAATTCTTGGCGATTCTGTGCTTCCAACTTTGTGGCAACAGTTTGGGGAAGGCCCTTTCCTGTTTCAGTATGACAATTCCCCCGTGCACAAAACGAGCTACATACAGAAATGGTTTGTCGAGATCAGTGTGGAATAACTTGACTGGCCTGCACAGAGCCCTGACCTGAACTCCATCCAAAACCTTTGGGAGGAATTGGAACTCTGACTGTGAGCCAGGCCTAATCGCCCAACATCAGTGCTTTACCTCGCTAATGCTCTTATGGTTGAATGGAATCAAGTCCCCGCAGCAATGTTCCAACATCTAGTGGAAAGCCCAGAAGAGTGGAGGCTGTTATAGCAGCAAAGAGGGAACAACCCCATATGAATGCCCATGATATTCGATGAGCAGGTGTCCACATACTTTTGGTCATGTAGTGTATGTGTGTTATTATCACCTCTTTTTATTCTTCTCTATATTGTACGTTCATACACTTCCTTCCTGTGTCAAACATGAAAGGAACCAGACAAGAAGATGATGATTCGCAGGCGTCTATTGTACATCCTTCCATTTAGTCCATCCTGCCATTAACGGAAACAATGTTCCTTCAGCATCTTTTGACAGCTAGAAATATATCTGTATATATTATATCTGTATAAATTATTCAGCCCCTTTACTTTCAGTGCAGCAAACTCTCTCCAGAAGTTCAGTGAGGATCTCTGAATGATCCAATGTTGACCTAAATGACTAATGATGATAAATACAATCCACCTGTGTGTAATCAAGTCTCCGTATAAATGCACCTGCACTGTGATAGTCTCAGAGGTCCGGTAAAAGCGCAGAGAGCATCATGAAGAACAAGGAACACACCAGGCAGGTCTGAGATACTGTTGTGAAGAAGTTTAAAGCCGGATTTGGATACAAAAAGATTTTCCAAGCTTTAAACATCCCAAGGAGCACTGTGCAAGCGATAATATTGAAATGGAAGGAGTATCAGACCACTGCAAATCTACCAAGACCTGGCCGTCCCTCTAAACTTTCAGCTCATACAAGGAGAAGACTGATCAGAGATGCAGCCAAGAGGCCCATGATCACTCTGGATGAACTGCAGAGATCTACAGCTGAGGTGGGAGACTCTGTCCATAGGACAACAATCAGTCGTATATTGCACAAATCTGGCCTTTATGGAAGAGTGGCAAGAAGAAAGCCATTTCTTAAAGATATCCATAAAAAGTGTCGTTTAAAGTTTGCCACAAGTCACCTGGGAGACACACCAAACATGTGGAAGAAGGTGCTCTGGTCAGATGAAACCAAAATTGAACTTTTTGGCAACAATGCAAAATGTTATGTTTGGCGTAAAAGCAACACAGCTTATCACCCTGAACACACCATCCCCACTGTCAAACATGGTGGTGGCAGCATCATGGTTTGGGCCTGCTTTTCTTCAGCAGGGACAGGGAAGATGGTTAAAATTGATGGGAAGATGGATGGAGCCAAATACAGGACCATTCTGGAAGAAAACCTGATGGAGTCTGCAAAAGACCTGAGACTGGGACGGAGATTTGTCTTCCAACAAGACAATGATCCAAAACATAAAGCAAAATCTACAATGGAATGGTTCAAAAATAAACATATCCAGGTGTTAGAATGGCCAAGTCAAAGTCCAGACCTGAATCCAATCGAGAATCTGTGGAAATAACTGAAAACTGCTGTTCACAAATGCTCTCCATCCAACCTCACTGAGCTCGAGCTGTTTTGCAAGGAGGAATGGGAAAAAATGTCAGTCTCTCGATGTGCAAAACTGATAGAGACATACCCCAAGCGACTTACAGCTGTAATCGCAGCAAAAGGTGGCGCTACAAAGTATTAACTTAAGGGGGCTGAATAATTTTGCACACCCAATTTTTCAGTTTTTGATTTGTTAAAAAAGTTTGAAATATCCAATAAATGTCGTTCCACTTCGTGATTGTGCACGCCCAATTTTTCTGTTTTTGATTTGTTAAAAAAGTTTGAAATATCCAATAAATGTTGTTCCACTTCATGATTGTGTCCCACTTGTTGTTGATTCTACACAAAAAATACAGTTTTATATCTTTATGTTTGAAGCCTGAAATGTGGCAAAAGGTCGCAAAGTTCAAGGGGGCCGAATACTTTCGCAAGGCACTGTACATTACAGTTCGTAGAAACATGTCAAATGATGTATAGAATCAATCTTTAGGATGTTTTTAACATAAATCTTCAATAATGTTTGTCTTTAGAAATGCAATGAAACGCAGCTGCCTCTCATGGGCGCGCACGTGATCAGCTCATGGCACTCTGCCAGACCTCTGGCTCAAACAGCTCTCATTCTCTCCTCCTTCACAGTAGAAGCCCCAAACAAGGTTCTAAAGACTGTTGACATCTAGTGGAAGCCTTAGGAGGTACAATATGACCCCATAGACACTGTATATTCGATAGGCAATGACTTGAAAAACTACAAACCTCAGATTTCGCACTTCCTGTTTTTTTCTCAGGTGTTTGCCTGCCATATGAGTTCTGTTATACTCAGAGACATCATTCAAACCGTTTTAGACACTTCAGAGTGTTTTCTATCCAAATCTAATTATATGCATATTCTAGCTTTTGGGCCTGAGTAGCAGTACTGCCCCCCAGGGTACTCAATACTGCCCCCCAGTCCCAAAGAAGTTAATCGGTCCCTCGATCCTGACTAGTCTCTTAGCCCCTGCCACTGAAAAACATCCCCACATCATGATGGTGCCACCACCATGGTTCACCGTAGGGATTGTGCAAGGTTTCCCCCAGATGTGACGCTTGGCGCTTGGCATTCAGACCAAATAGTTCTACCATAAAGGCCTGTTTGGAGGAGTGCTGCAGAGATGGTTGTCCTTCTGGAAGATTCTCCCATCTCCACAGAGGAACTCTAGAGCCCTGTCAGGGTGACCATCGGGTTCTTGGTCACCTCCCTGACCAAGGCCCTTCTCCCCCGATTGCTCAGTTTGGCCGGGTGGCCAGCTCTAGGAAGAGTCTTGGTGGTTACAAACTTTTTCCATTTAAGAATGATGGAGGCCACTGGTTTATTGGGGAGCTTTAATGCTGCATACATTTGTTGGTACCCTTCCCCTTGAAAAATCCTGTCTCTGAGCACTACAGCCAATTCCTTCGACCTCATGACTTGGTTTTGCTCTGACATGCATTGTCAACTCTGGGACCTTATATAGACAGGTGTGTGCCTTTCCAAATCATCTCCAATCAATTGAATTTACCACAGGTGGACTCAGATCAAGTTGTAGAAACATCTCAAGGATGATCAATGGAGACAGGATGCATCTGTGCTCAATTTCGAGTGTCATAGCAAATGGTCTGAATAATTATGTTAAGGTATTTCTGTTTTTTATTTTGTATAAATTTGCACAATTTTCTAAACGTGCTTTGCTTTGTCATTATGGAGTAATGTGTGTAGTAATTTAATCAATTTTAGAATAAGAATATAACGTAACAAGATGTGGGAAAAGTCAAGGGGTCTGAATACTTTCCGACTGCACTGTACATAAAATGAGTAAAGCAGTATGCAAACATTATTAAAGTGATTAGTGTTCCATTATTAAAGTGACCAGTAATTCCATGTAGATAGGGCAGCAGCCTCTAAGGTGCAGGGTTGAGTAACGAGGTGGTAGCCTTGAGATAGAAGCTGTTTTTCAGTCTCTCTGTCCCAGCTTTGATGCACCTGCACTGACCTCATCTTCTGGATGACAGCGTGGTGAACAGGCCGTGTTTTGGATGGTTTATGTCCTTGATGATCTTTTTGGCCTTCCTGTGACATCTGGTGCTGTCGGTGTCCTGGAGAGCAGGCAGTGTGTCCCCGGTGATGAGTTGGGCAGACCCCTTGTGGGGCCCTTGTGTTGAGGTTCAGCATGGTGGAGGTGTTGTTTCCTACCTTCACAAACTGGGGGCGGCCCATAAGGAAATCCAGGACTCAGTTTCACAGGGAGGGGTTCTGACCCAGGGCCCCAAGCTTAATGATGAGCTTAGAGGGTACTATGGTGTTGAAGGTTGAGCTATAGTTAATGAACAGCATTCTTACATAGGTTTTCCTCTTGTCCAGATGGGATAGTGCAGTGTGATGTGCGATGGTTATTGCACGTCTGTGGACCTATCGGGGCGGTATGCAAATTGAAGTGGGTCTAGGGTGTCAGTTAAGGTGAAGGAGATATGATCCTTAAATTGCCTCTCAAAGCACTTCATGACAGAAGTGAGTGCTACGGGGCAATAGTCATTTAGTTCAGTTACCTTTGCTTTCTTGGGTACATGAACAATGGTGAACATCCTTGAAGCAAGTGGGGAAAGAAGACTGGGATAGGGAGAGATTGAATATGTCCGTAAATACTCCAGCCAGCTGTTCTGCGCATGCTCTGAGGACACGGCTAGGGATGCCATCTGGGCCGGCTGCTTTGCGAGGGTTAACACCATTAAATGTCTTACTCACGTCAGCCATGGAGGATGAGAGCTCACAGTCCTTGGGAGCGGGACATGTTGGTGGCACTGTGTTATCCTCAAAGCAGGCAATGAAGGTGTTCAGCTTGTCCGGAAGCATGATATCGGTGTCCGATAACACCTGAAGGTGTTATTTCATAGTTTTGATGTCTTCACTATTATTCTACAATGTAGAAAATAGTAAAAAATAAAGAAGTAGGTGTGTCCAATCTTTTGACTGGTACTGTATATTACTTGTATAAACTATGACTTTTTCATAGAAAACAAACCAAATACGAGCTAAAAACATTGTTGAAAAAGTACAAAACGTTTGGACGCCATCTTCTCTTTGCTTGCATGCAAACCATTATAATGTACATGTAAACCATTTGCAACCTAGCGAACCTCCATTACTTAAATACCAATCATTAACTTGATTAAAACTTCCTTCAATGACCTTCGAACATCACCAAACTCATGGACTATGTAGTTAACCATGTTATCTCAATATTTTTCTTGAGTCATATTCTACCTTTGCAAATTACATACCCGAATTAACAGGTTGGAATGATGAGATGGAGTTAGTAGTGCTCAGTATCAGGCATTCTCCATGATTGAAGAAGAAACCAAGACTTCAGTAATCATAAACATTAAATTCAATGCAAATAGCTGGGAGGCCTAGAAAATTATACAAGGGATGGCTCCATAAAATAACCAACCAAATAAAACATATGACCATACAGTATCTGTGTGCGTCACAGTACAATAGTAATGTTCCTCTTTGTTCTATTGTGATCTTAAATGTAATAAGGGACAAATGTCATAGGCCCAAAGCACGAGTATAGCTTTTAGTCTATGTGCACCATAATACTACACATTATGCATGAGTCTCATGCCTTCAGACCTCCAAAAGTGTTTCATAATATTTCAGCAAACCTCCCCTTTTCTCCTAGCTGCAGTGGTACAGCACAAAATACCTGCTCCAGGGAGAAAGGTCCCGTGTCTCACTCCCACACATTTTCCATCCATACGTCCAGGTCTCCAAGTCAAGAGACCACAGCATTTCTGCAGCTGTGAGCCTAAAAGAGCTGAGTAGCTGCAAACCAGACCCAGGTTGTACAACCTTCCCTGAAGGTTGGTCATCTCTCAGTGTTGAGAAATATCAGATGTATGGTATGAACTAAGCAAGCCTGGAGCAACCTGGGCTGGAATACAAGGAGGCCTGCCTATACAACAGAGCACAGTAGAGAGCTGGATAGAAGAGAGCATCTAGTTCCTCGTACACCTGCACATTGACTCGGTACTGGTATATATAAAGCCATGTTATTTTACTTGTTATATGTTATTCACTGTGTATTTATTCCTCATGTCACTATTATTCTTTTTTTTCTTTATCTTTTCCTCTGCATGGTTGGAAAGAACCCGTAAGTGTTTCACTATTAGTCTAAACCTGTTGTTTACGAAGCATGTGACAAATACAATTTGATGTGATTTGATTAAACTGTTTGGTGCAGCAACCCATCCTGAACCTTCTTGAGTTGTTTGTTACAAAACAAGCACAATCAATGTTTCTAGCCAGGACACAGTTTAGAATGGTTTAAAGTCTCCAGGCCAAAAATATCAGCCAAGACGGGGTCCCAACTCACTGTTTGAGAAGCACTGCTGTAGACCACAATCCACACACAATTCAGACTTTCATCTAAAATATTAGTACATTCGTGACGAAGACTGTTATCTAATTTTATAACCTAAAAGACAATCATTAATATTACGCCTGGACAAATAACTGCTCCATTTCCATACTTTAAAAGCTGAATGGAGTTTTAAATTAACATAGTTAAACGAAGCATCACAGTATAGCTTCACATGTAGATTAGATGGGAGTCAATGCACAATACCCAATAAAAAGCTGATGCACGCATGTTCCAGCCTCCATGGATCAATACAACATGTTTTGTTCAAGTTCATTCGATTCAATCAATGTACCACTGTTCGGCAATGTACCACCAGTGTTGTACCACTCATACCAGATGAATCTTCTTATAAGCAGATGTGGACACAGAGAGGTCACATGAGAGGTCACCCACAAAGACACTGTTGATGCTTTTAAATGTGGGAAACTGCATTGTGGCAGATCATACCACAAAGATTAAGACAAAGTAATAGTAGGATTCAAGTGGGCATGAATGTCATCAACACCCATGGATGGATTATGGTCTCATGCAGCGATTTAAAGACAGATAGGCATGAAATCCGACCACATGACAACTATGTTGACACATTCTTCTTATGATCATGGTGACAGTTTCCTTTCTTGGGGGAGTTAGTGGGATACTGTATAACCATGTGGACGTGGAGATCCAACTCATCCAAGGGGACAATACTCATCCTCTGTCTTGTTCAGAGCCCAAAGCTCAAAGATTCCTCAGAGGAGAACCCCCATTAGTCTACAGTAATCGTTCTGTCTCCTTGGTATGACATGGGATAAATGCAATGTTATTTTGACCGTGTTGTCTCTGCATTGGGCTAAACTTGGATTATACTGCACCTGTCAGCAAAGAGGCATCAAAGGGGAATCCATAACAATGGTAAAGAGACTGGACATTTTAATGGAGATCACACGTGACTGTGACCGTGTTGAATAAACGCCTTCAGGGCATTAGTATTTGGAAAGCTTTGCCGACTTTATGATAGGAGGAGGATTTGAAATCACTGTAACCCTGACTGGAATGATCTGGAATTTAACTAATTTGGGAACGGCAGAGACAAAAAAATATATACAGTACACCGACACATTCAAGGGTTTTTCTTTCTTTTTACTATTTTCTACATGATAGAATAATAGTGAAGACATTAAAACTATGAAACAACACATGGAATAATGTAGTAACCAAAAAAGTAACCAAACAAATCGCTGGATAGGTGCAGTGAAATGTGGTAGTAGTACAGTGCCCCTGGAGCAAATTAGGTTTAAGTTCCTTGATCAAGAGCACATCGACAGATGTTTCACCATCTCGGCTCATATTTTCAAACCAGCGACCTTTCGGTTACTAGCCCAAAGCTCTAATCGCTAGCCTACCTGCTGCCTGCATAGATTCTCAGCAA
Source organism: Oncorhynchus tshawytscha (assembly GCF_018296145.1). Taxonomy (NCBI): domain Eukaryota; kingdom Metazoa; phylum Chordata; class Actinopteri; order Salmoniformes; family Salmonidae; genus Oncorhynchus; species Oncorhynchus tshawytscha. Next base: position 27,563,049 of record NC_056448.1, read on the forward strand.
TGGTACGAATAAACCAATGATGTTTCTACATCCATCCAGAGTAGACATACATTTAAACAACTCTGTCATCTTAAACTCCTTAGACTGAGAAAAGTTGATGTTCATAACATCCCAAATGGCAAAGACACTATATGTATAGCCAAAATCTGAATGTAACCATTATGCGGACAATTAATATTTTATTTTTTATTTCACCTTTATTTAAAAAGGTAGGCCAGTTGAGAACAAGTTCTCATTTACAACTGCAACCTGGCCAAAATAAAGCAAAGCAGTGAGACAAAGAACAACACAAGGATACACATAGGATTAACAAAAGTACAGTCAATAACACAACAGAAAAATATATATACAGTGTGTGCAACTGGAGTAAGGAGTAAATAGGCCATAGTTGCGAAGTAATTACAATTTAGAAAATTAACACTGAAGTGACAGATGTGCAGATGATGGTGTGCAAGTAGAAATACTGGTGTGCAAAAGAACAAAAAAAGTAAATAAAAACAATATGGGTATGAGGTAGGTAGTTGGGTGGGTGGGATATTTACAGATGGGCTACGTAAGCTGCTCAGACAGCTGATGCTTAAAGTTAGTGAGGGAGAGACAGTGGGGCAAAAAGGTATTTAGTCAGCCACCAATTGTGCAAGTTCTCCCACTTAAAAAGATGAGAGAGGCCTGTAATTTTCATCATAGGTACACTTCAACTATGACAGACAAAATGAGAAAAAAAATCCCATTCCTCCATGCAGATCTCCTCTAGAGCAGTGATGTTTTGGGGCTGTTGCTGGACTTTCAACTCCCTCCAAAGATTTTCTATGGGGTTAAGATCTGGAGACTGGCTAGGCCACTCCAGGACCTTGAAATGCTTCTTACGAAGCCACTTCTTCGTTGCCCGGGCGGTGTGTTTGGGATCATTGTCATGCTGAAAGACCCAGCCACGTTTCATCTTCAATGCCCTTGCTGATGGAAGGAGGTTTTCACTCAAAATCTCACGATACATGGCCCCATTCATTCTTTCCTTTACACGCATCAGTCGTCCTGGTCCCTTTGCAGAAAAACAGCCCCAAAGCATGATGTTTCCACCCCCATGCTTCACAGTAGGTATGGTGTTCTTCGGATGCAACTCAGCATTCTTTGTCCTCCAAACACGACGAGTTGAGTTTTTACCAAAAAGTTATATTTTGGTTTCATCTGACCATATGACATTCTCCCAATCTTCTTCTGGATCATCCAAATGCTCTCCAAATGCTCTCTAGCAAACTTCAGACGGGCCTGGACATGTACTGGCTTAAGCAGGGGGACACATCTGGCACTGCAGGATTTGAGTCCCTGGCGGCGTAGTGTGTTACTGGTGGTAGGCTTTGTTACTTTGGTTCTAGCTCTCTGCAGGTCATTCACTAGGTCCCCCCGTGTGGTTCTGGGATTTTTGCTCACCGTTCTTGTGATCATTTTGACCCCACGGGGTGAGATCTTGCGTGGAGCCCCAGATCGAGGAAGATTATCAGTGGTCTTGTATGTCTTCCATTTCCTAATAATTGCTCCCACAGTTGATTTTCTTCAAACCAAGCTGCTTACCTATTGCAGATTCAGTCTTCCCAGCCTGGTGCATGTCTACAATTTTGTTTCTGGTTTCACTGCAGCCGAAGTGTAAGACATTGACAGCTCTTTGGTCTTGGCCATAGTGGAGTTTGGAGCGTGACTGTTTGAGGTTGTGGACAGGTGTCTTTTATACTGATAACAAGTTCAAACAGGTGCCATTAATACAGGTAACGAGTGGAGGACAGAGGAGCCTCTTAAAGAAGAAGTTACAGGTCTGTGAGAGCCAGAAATCTTGCTTGTTTGTAGGTGACCAAATACTTATTTTCCACCATAATTTGCAAATAAATTAATTAAAAATCCTACAATGTGATTTTCTGGACTTTTTTTCTAATTTTGTCTGTCATAGTTGAAGTGTACCTATGATGAAAATTACAGGCCTCTCTCATCTTTTAAAGTGGGAGAACTTGCACAATTGGTGGCTGACTAAATACTTATTTTTTTTTGCCCCACTGTCTCTCCCTTTGCCCCACTGTCTCTCCCTAGTTTCCATAGTTTTAGTTACTTAGCACCGTGGTCATGGAATTCCCTCCTGAACATTTTAAAATGTGATGATCTAGTTCCGGTGGTGGAGTTTAAACACTTGATCGATGTATATATCATAAAAGAGTGTAATTGTTTTTAGGCCAGCTTTTTTTTGTCAAGATGTTTGTGTTTTTAATGTAATATGTAATTGTTGTACTGTATGTGTGTTTATGGTTTTGTTTGATGTTGTGTTAGTGTATGTAAGTTGTTTTGTCTGAAACGTTGTTCCTCCTGCTGCTATTGGACCAGGTCTCTCTTGGAAAAGAGATATTATCTCAATGAGAAAAAACCTGTATAAATAAAGGTAAAATAAAAAAAATGTAAAGTCTCCAACTTCAGCGATATTTGCAATTCGTTCCAGTCATTGGCAGCAGAGAACTGGAAGGAAAGACGGCCAAAGTGGGTGTTGGCTTTGGGGATGACCAGTGAGATATACCTGCTGGAGCACGTGCTATGGGTGGGTGTTGCTATGGTGACCAGTGAGCTGAGATAAGGCGGAGCTTTACCTAGCAAAGACTTATAGATGACCTGGAGCCAGTGGGTCTGGCGACGGATATGTAGCGAGGGCCAGCCGACGAGAGCATACAGGTCGCAGTGGTGGGTGGTATATAGGGCCTTGGTGACAAAACGGAAGGCACTGTGATAGACTGCATGCATTTTGCTGAGTAGAGTGTTGGAGGCTATTTTGTAAATGACATCGCCAAAGTCGAGGATCGGTAGGATAGTCAGTTTTACGAGGGTATATTTGACAGCGTGAGTGAAGGAGGCTTTGTTGCGAGATAGGAAGCCGATTCTAGATTTAATTTTGGATTGGAGATGCTTAATATGAGTCTGGAAGGAGAGTTTACAGTCTAGCCAGACACCTAGGTATTTGTAGTTGTCCACATATTCTAAGTGAGAACCGTCCAGAGTAGTGTTGCTAGTCGGGCGGGCGGGTGCGGGCAGCGATCGGTTGAAGAGCATGCATTTAGTTTTACTAGCGTTTAAGAGCAGTTGGAGGTCACAGAAGAAGTGTTGTATGGCATTGAAGCTCGTTTGGAGGTTTGTTAACACAGTGTCCAAAGAGGGCCAGATGTATACAGAATTTTTATTTTTTTTATTTTTTTATTTTACCTTTATTTAACCAGGCAAGTCAGTTAAGAACAAATTCTTATTTTCAACGACAGCCTAGGAACAGTGGGTTAACTGCCTGTTCAGAGGCAGAACGACAGATTTGTACCTTGTCAGCTCGGTGTCGTCTGCTTAGAGGTGGATCAAGGAGTCACCCGCAGGAAGAGCGACATCATTTGTATGTACAAAGAAAATAGCCGGCCCGAGAATTGAACCCTGTGGTATCCCATAGAGAGTGCCAGAGGTCTGGACAACAGGCACACTGAATTGACGCACTGAACTCTATCTGAGAAGTAGTTGGTGAATCAGGCGTGGCAGTCATTTGAGAAATCAAGACCTGTTGAGTCTGCCGATAAGAATACGGTGATTGACAGAGTCGAAAGCCTTGGCCAGGTCGATGAAGACGGCTGCACAGTACTGTCTTTTATCGATGGAGGTTATGATATCGTTTAGTACGTTGAGCGTGGCTGAGGTGCACCCATGACCAGCTCGGAAACCGGATTGCACAGCGGAGAAGGTACGGTAGGATTCGAAATGGTCAGTGATCTGTTTGTTAACTTGGCTTTAGAAAGGCGGGGTAGGATGGATATAGATCTGTAACAGTTTGGGTTAAGAGTGTCTCCCCCTTTAAAGAGGGGGATGACCGCAGCAGATTTCTAGTCTTTAGGAATCTCGGACAATACGAAAGAGAGGTTGAACAGACTAGTAATAGGGGTTGCAACAATGGCAATCAGAAACTGACCAGAGATCAGTGGTAACACTTTACAATAAGGATCCATTTGTAAAGAGTTTATAAAGGGTTTGTACATTATTAACGGTAATTTATTTATTTGTAAATGCATTATAAACCATTAATAAAGGGGTTATAACAAATTCATTAAAAGAGTGCGATAGTCAGTCAGTGAGACACTATTTACCTCTAGCTATTAACCATTTATAAATATTTCACCCTTATGTATCTCCATGCAACCTTATTTTCAATGGTTGCACAGTTAAATAATTCTCACTTTTGGGTGTGATGCATTTTTGCTCGTTCCCAGGAACAGATGGTTGGTTTTCAGACCAATGGACAACACCCATGATGTGTCTTCTTGCCCCATGTTTGAAACCGTGATGATGTATTGGTACACTTATTTGTTCCAGGAATGAAAGCCTCATCTGAAGATATCAAGCCATATATTTGGCATGGTTTGCTGGTTTTGGAGAATTCCCCCCCCACTTTCTGAGATCTGCCCATCTATGACATGCACTTGAAATTAAGACGACCTGGAACGTCCCCATAATTTTGTGTTGACACTGTGAAGAATCAGGATGGAAGTGTGCAAAGGCCAGACAGAAGAGATTTCGCAAAATAAACGTTGTTCAACAGATAAAATGTTGACAGAGAAGAGAAGGTAAATCCAGAAACTGTGGATAGATGGCAGAAAGTGCGAACCACCGCGTTTAACCATGGCAAGGTGATTGGGAATATGGCTGAATACAAACAGTGTAGTTATTCAAACCGTTAGGCAATCAAACAGGCAAAACGTCAGCACAGAGACAAAATGGAGTCATAATTCAACGGTTCAGACATGAGACATATGTGGCAGGGTCTACAGACAATCACAGACCACAAAGGGACAACCAGCCACGTCGCGGACACCGACGTCTTGCTTCCGGACAAGCTTATCACCTTCTTCGCCCGCTTTGAGGATAACACAGCGCCATCAACGTGGCCCGCTACCAAGGACTGTGGGGTCTCCTTCCCCGTGGCCAACGTGAGTAGGACATTTAAGTGTGTTAACCCTCGCAAGGCTGACGGCCCAGACGGCATCCCTAGAGCATGCGCAGAACAGCCGGCTGGAGTGTTTACGGACATATTCAATCTCTCCCTATCCCAGTCTTCTGTCAACACTTTCTTCAAGATGGCCACCATTGTTCCTGTACCCAAGAAAGTAAAGGTAACTGAACTAAATGACTATCGCCCCGTAGCACTCACTTCTGTCATCATGAAGTGCTTTGAGAGGCTAGATAAGGATCATATCACCTACACCTTGCCTGACACCCTAGACCCTCTTCAATTTGCTTACCGCCACAATAGATCCACAGACAATGCAATCGCCATCACACTGCACACTGCCCTATCCCATCTGGACAAGAGGAAAACCTATGTAAGAATGCTGTTCATTGACTATAGCTCAGCATTCAACAGCATAGTACCCTCCAAGCTCATCATTAAGCTCGGGCCCTGGGTCTGAACCCCATACTGTGCAACTGGGTCCTGGACTACATTCACCGCCCCCAGGTGGTGAAGGTAGGAAACAACACTTCCACTTCACTGATCCTCAACACAGGGGCCCCACAAGGGTGCGTGCTCTACTCCCTGTTCATCCATGACTGCGTGGCCACGCACACCTCCAACACATGAAGTTTGCAGACAACACAACAGTAGTAGGCCTGATTACCAACAATGACAACACAGCCTAAAGGGAGGAGGTGAGGGCACTGGGAGAATGGTGCCAGGAAAATAACCTTTCACTCAACTTCAACAAAATGAAGGAGCTGATATTGGACTTCAGGAAACAGCAGAGGGAGCATGCCCCTATCCACATCGACGGGACCGCAGTGGAGAAGGTGTAAAGCTTCAAATCCCTCGGCGTACACATCACTGACAATCTGAAACGGTCCACCCACACAGGCAGTGTTGTGAAGAAGGCGCAACAGCACATCTCCAACCTTAGAAGGCTAAAGAAATTTGGCTTGGCCCCTAAACCCTCACAAACTTTTACAGATGCACAATTGAGAGCATTCTGTCGGGCTGTATCACCGTCCGGGCTCTCCAGAGGGTGGTGTGGTCTGCCTAACACATTACCGCAGGCAAACTACCTGCCCTCCAGGACACCTACAGCACCCGATGTCACAGTAAGGCCAAAAATATCAACTACATCAACCACCCGAGCCACGGCCTGTTCACCCTGTTATCATCCAGAAGGCGAGTACAGGTGCATCAAAGTTGGGGCCGAGAGACTGAAAAACACCTTCTATCTTAAGACCATCAGACTGTTAAATAGCCATCATTAGCCGGCTTCCACCTGGTTACGCAACTCTGCACCTTAGAGGCTGCTGCCCTATATACATTGACTTGGAATCACTGGCCACTTTAATAATGGAACACTAGTCACTTTAGTAATGTTTAAATATTCTTTACATACTGCTTTACTCATCTCATATGGATATACTGTATTCTATTCTACTGTATTTTAGTCAATGCCACTCTGACATTGCTCGATCTAATATTTATACATTTCTTAATTCCATTCTTTGACTTTTAGATTTGTGTGGATTGTTGTGAATTGTTTTAGATTATACTGCACTGTTAGATACTACTGCACTGTTGGAGCTAGGACCATAGGCATTTTGCTACACCTGCAATAATATCTGCTAAATATGTGTAGGTGATTTGATTTGAAATTCTCAATGTCATTTGTTTAAATTTTGGATACATAAATTCTGCTGGATAATTAGGCACACTGCTCAGCTAGCTAAGTAGCCTTCTAGCTAGCTAATGTTTGCTAGCACCTCTGGATTAGCTTGGAAGATAGCTAGTTATCTGACCTTTGAACTCAGGTACTGTCTCTTTCTAGGCCGCTACACACAGCCTACACGTTGTCACCATATTAGCTAAAGTAACATCATAGTCAGCATAGCTAATAGAACTAGTGCGTTAGTAAAGCCGCTACAATCATTAAGTAATGGTAATGTGCAGTCAGTAAGCAGTTACACTGGCAGGCCACGGTGACAATAAATTAGTAATACCAAAAGCTTACCTTGACTAGAAATATTTCCAGTGTTGTGTTGAAAAGTTATAGCCAGTTAGCTAACATAGCATCCCTCTGTTTGAGCAGGGTGTTTCAATAGGCTAAACTAGATAGTTGCATTTGCTAGCTAAGTGGGCCGCCCCCAGGTGGTGAGGGTCGCCCCCAGGTGGTGAGGGTAGGCAACAACATCTCCTCCCCGCTGATCCTCAACACTGGGGCCCCACAAGGGTGCGTTCTGAGCCCTCTCCTGTACTCCCTGTTCACCCACGACTGCGTGGCCATGCACGCCTCCAACTCAATCATCAAGTTTGCGAACGACACAACAGTGGTAGGCTTGATTACCAACAACGACGAGACGGCCTACAGGGAGGAGGTGAGGGCCCTCGGAGTGTGGTGTCAGGAAAATAACCTCACACTCAACGTCAACAAAACTAAGGAGATGATTGTGGACTTCAGGAAACAGCAGAGGGAACACCCCCCCATCCACATCGATGGAACAGTAGTGGAGAGGGTAGCAAGTTTTAAGTTCCTCGGCATACACATCACAGACAAACTGAATTGGTCCACTCACACAGACAGCATCGTGAGGAAGGCGCAGCAGCGCCTCTTCAACCTCAGGAGGCTGAAGAAATTCGGCTTGTCACCAAAAGCACTCACAAACTTCTACAGATGCACAATCGAGAGCATCCTGGCGGGCTGTATCACCGCCTGGTATGGCAACTGCACCGCCCTCAACCGTAAGGCTCTCCAGAGGGTAGTGAGGTCTGCACAACGCATCACCGGGGGCAAACTACCTGCCCTCCAGGACACCTACACCACCCGATGCTACAGGAAGGCCATAAAGATCATCAAGGACATCAACCACCCGAGCCACTGCCTGTTCACCCCGCTGCCATCCAGAAGGCGAGGCCAGTACAGGTGCATCAAAGCTGGGACCGAGAGACTGAAAAACAGCTTCTATCTCAAGGCCATCAGACTGTTAAACAGCCACCACTAACATTGAGTGGCTACTGCCAACACACTGTCAATGACACTGACTCTACTCCAGCCACTTTAATCATGGGAATTGATGGGAAATGATGTAAATATATCACTAGCCACTTTAAACAATGCTACCTTATATAATGTTACTTACCCTACATTGTTCATCTCATATGCATACGTTGATACTGTACTCTATATCATCGACTGCATCCTTATGTAATACATGTATCACTAGCCACTTTAACTATGCCACTTGGTTTACATACTTATCTCATATGTATATACTGTACTCAATATCATCTACTGTATCTTGCCTATGCTGCTCTGTACCATCACTCATTCATATATCCTTATGTACATATTCTTTATCCCCTTACACTGTGTATGACAGTAGTTTTTTTGGAATTGTTAGTTAGATTACTTGCTCGTTATTACTGCATTGTCGGAACTAGAAGCACAAGCATTTCGCTACACTCGCATTAACATCTGCTAACCATGTGTATGTGACAAATAAAATTTGATTTGATTTGATTTGAAGTGACACTGAAAGTGAGAAAAAGATGACTCTCTGTCTCTCTCTCTCTATTTCTCTCTTGCTTCTCTTTATTTTGGAAGAAATCATTTTGGTCAAAACTTTCAACTATTGTCTTTCTCTCTCTTTGAGTCATCTACTCACCACATTTTATACACGTATGTGCTAGCTAGCTGTAGCTTATACTTTCAGTACTAGATTAATTCTCTGATCCTTTGCTTGGGTAGACAACATGTCAGTTCATGCTGCAAGAGATATGTTAGGCTAGAGGACGTCCTCTGGAAGTTGCCATAATTACTGTGTAAGTCTATGGAAGGGGGTGTGTCAGATCTCCCCAAGGAGATGTGGGTGTGGAGTCAGGCGCAGGAGAAACAAGTTCCAAAGAACTCAACCAGCTCAAAAAATAACAGGACACCGAACTACAGCAGTAGCCACGAAACCCCACTCAGACACAGTCCAGGGAAAAACCACCTGTTAAACATGAACTAATGAAAACAAAACCCAAACTCACTGACAGTCAAACAAAAACAATCCCGCACAAAACCCCAAAGGAATTGTCGATGACGAGCGCCGAGCGCCACCCAAACAGGGAGAGGAGCCACCTTCGGTGGAAGTCGTGAGTGTATACACTCTCTGCACCTGCCCATTACTCTCGGGGTGAAAACCAGAGGTCAGGCTGATCAAGACCCCCAGACGCTCCATGAACGCCTTCCAAACCCGGGAAGTAAACTGGGGACCCCGATCAGACACTATATCCTCAGGCACCCCGTAGTGCCGGAAGGCATGTGTAAACAGGGCCTCCGCAGTCTATAGAGCCGTAGGGAGACCGGGCAAAGGGAGGAGACGGCAGGACTTAGAGAACCGATCCACAATGACCAGGATCGTAGTGTTCCCCTGTCACGGAGGAAGATCGGTAAGAAAGTCCACAGACATTTTTGACCAAGACCGCTGTGGAATGGGGAAGGGCTGTCACTTCCCTCTAGGCAGGTGTCTAGGAGCCTCACCTTCTTAGCCAAGGTGGGCCACCAGTACTTCCCCCTAAGAGCCCACACTGTCCTCTCAATCCCTGGATGACCAGAGGAGGGTAGCATGTGGGCCCACCTGATCAATCTATCGCGAAAACCAAGCGGGATGTACCTCCGACCCGCTGGACACTGAGGTGGAGGAGGTTCTAACCGAGACGCCCGCTCGATGTCCGCGTCCACTTCCCATAACACCGGTGCCATCAGACAAGAGGCCGGAAGTATGGGGGTGGGATCGAAGGGCCGCTCCTCGGTATCATAGAGACGGGACAGTGCGTCGGCCTTTGCATTACGGGAACCTGGTCTGTAAGAGATAGTGAAGCGAAATCTGATTAAAAAACATCGCCCACCTTGCCTGACGAGGATTCAATCTCCTCGTCGCCCGGATGTAATCCAGATTACGCTGGTCAGTCCAGATGAGAAAAGAGTGTTTCGCCCCCTCAAGCCAATGTCTCCACACCTTCAGAGCTTTTACCAAAGCCAGCAACTCCCGATCCCCCACATCATAGTTTTGCTCCGCCGGACTGAGCTTCCTCAAAAAGAAAGCGCAGGGGCAAAGCATCGGGGGCATGCCCGAGCGCTGTGATAGCACGGCTCCAACACCAGCCTCGGACGCGTCCACCTCCACTATGAATGGCAAAGTGGGGTCCGGATGTGCCAATACGGGAGCGTCGGTAAACAACACCTTCAGGCGACCAAAAGCTCTGTCCGCCTCCGCCGACCACCGCAACCGCACAGGCCTCAGCAGTGAGGTAATGGGAGCAGCCACCTGCCCAAAACCCCGGATAAACCTCCGGTAGTAATTGGCAAACCCTAAAAACCGCTGCACCTCCTTTACCATGGTCTGAGTTGGCCAATTATGCATGGACGGAATGCGGTCACACTCCATCACCACCCCAGATATGGAAATATGATACCCCAGGAAAAAAACGGCTTGTTTGGAGAACACATTTCTCGGCCTTGACTTACAGGTCATGCTCCAATAGTCGCCCAAGTACCTTGCGCACCAGAGACACATGCGCGGGGCGTGTGGCGGAATAGATCAATATGTCATCGATGTAAACCACTACACCCTGCCCATGCAGGTCCCTGAGAATCTCGTCAACAAAGGATTGGAAAATGGATGGAGCATTTTTCAACCCATACGGCATGACGAGGTACTCATAATGGCCAGATGTGGTACTAAACGCAATTTTCCACTCATCTCCATCCCGGATTCGCACCAAGTTATACTTGCTCCTAAGATCCAGTTTTGTGAAGAAGCGTGCTCCGTGGAATGACTCCACCGCCGTGGCAATGAGAGGTATCGGGTAACTGAACCCCACTGTGATGGAATTTAGGCCTCTATAGTCAATGCACGGACGCAGACCTCCCTCCTTCTTCTTCACAAAAAAATAAACTTGAGGAGACAGGTGATGTGGAGGGCCGAATATACCCCTGTCCCAGAGATTCGGTGACATATGTCTCCATAGCCACCGTCTCCTCCTGTGACAGGGGATACACGTGACTCCTGGGAAGTGCGGCGTTTACCTGGAGATTTATCGCACAATCCCCCCGTTGATGTGGTGGTAACAGGGTCACTCTCCTTTTACAGAAGGCAATTGCCAAATCGGCATACTCTGGGGTGGTCTGGACTCTCCACCGTCGTTACAGCGATGGAAACTCCCACACACCTACCTGAGCAGTCCTCTGACCACCCCTTAAGAGCCCCCTTTTTCCATGAAATTTCAAGATTGTGATTGCCAACCAGGGAATACCCAGCACCACTGGAAACGCAGGAGAATCAATGAGGAAGAGACTAATCAGCTCCTTCTCCGGTGGCCCTTTTAGCAGCACCCCCTAGCTCCAACGGTGTCGGAGCAGGAGTGCTGGGGGTTGGAATAAACAGACCCTGATCAGGACGCCCGTGAGCAGCCAGCAAGTTGTCCAGCCTGATGGACATGTCTATTAGCTGATCCAGAGTGAGAGTGGTGTCACGACAGGCTAGCTCCCTGCAGAAGTCCTCCCACAGGCTACACCTATAATCGTCCATCAGGGCCCTGTCATTCCACCCAGCGCTGGCGGCCAGGGTCCGGAACTCCAGCACGAAATCCTGTGCACTCCTCGTCTCCTGCCTTAAGTGAAACAGTCGTTCATCCACCGTTCTGCCCTCTGGTGGGTGATCGAACACCGCCAGGAAGCGGCAGGTGAACTCTGGGTAATGGTCCCTCGCCGAGTCCGGGCCCTCCCAGACCGCGTTGGCCCACTCCAGGGCTTTAACCGAAAGGCAGGAGACGAGGACGTTGACATTCTCCTCTCCCGAGGGGGACAGGTGCAGAGTCGCCAGGTAAAGCTCCAGCTGGAGCAGGAACCCCTTACACCAGGCATCCGTCCCATCATAGTCCCTCGGGAGAGGGAGCCGAATCCCGCTGGGGCCGGACGCCGCCGGAGAAGGTAGTGGTGTAGGCTGGAGAGTGGCTGAAGACGAGGTAGGGATGCCGCTCCTTTCCCATCTCTCCATTCTTGCCAACACCTGATCCATAGCTGTCCCTAAACGGTGTAATACCACCATGTGCTGTTGAACACGCTCCTCCATGGACGGGGTGGGAGCGTCCACTCCTGCTGACTCCATGATTTACGGTGCGGGATTCTGTCAGATCTCCCCAAGGAGATGTGGGTGTGGAGTCAGGCGCAGGAGAAACAAGTTCCAAAGAAAAGGGCGTTTTATTCAACCAGCTCAAAAAATAACAGGACACCGGACTACAGCAGTAGCCACGAAACCCCACTCAGACACAGTCCAGGGAAAAACCACCTGTTAAACATGAACTAATGAAAACAAACCCAAACTTACTGACAGTCAAATGAAAACAATCCCGCACAAAACCCCAAAGGAAATGTTGAGATAAATACCCCCCCTAATTAACCAAAATGAAACCAGGTGAAACACAAAACAGACATAACCAAAAGAAAAGGGAAAAGGATCGGTGACAGCTAGTAGACCGGCGACGACGACCGCCAAGCGCGCCCAAACAGGGAGAGGAGCCACCTTTGGTGGAAGTCGTGACAGGGTGAGAACAATGAGCCTCCTAGTTTTGTATTGAAGTCAATGTACCCAGAGGAGGACGGAAGCTAGCTGTCCTCCGGCTACTCCATGGTGTTACCCTACAGAGTGCAGTTGAGGCTACTGTAGACCTTCGCAAAATAATGTGTTTTAATCAGCGATTTGGTGATGTGATTATATTTAGTGTAGTTTTGTCTAAAATGTATAACTTTCTTAATGTTTTACAATTTCAATTTTTATGAAATTCACTGAGGATGATGTTCCTCCCCTTCCTCCTCTGAAGAGCCTCCACTGTAGTGGAGTAGTAGAGTTATGTGTAGCTAGAGTGTCTATGCTAAATTGTCATAAATTGCTCTTCTCTCCCACAGATTCCCATAAAGTCTCAGATTCAAGGATTGGGAAATGCTTAACAAGAGGGAAACAGATTAAGATGCAAAAGGGGACCATGGGACCCTACGTTGTATTTTAAATACTTAATCTATTGTCTATTTCTTTTTTGACTTGTAATGAAATCGTGGGGGCAGAATTTTCACTTTTGGATAAATTGTTCAACTTCCTGCTACTCATGCCAAGAATATAAGATATGCATATTATTCATAGAGTTGGATAGAAAACACTCGGAAGTTTCTAAAACTGTTTGAATCATGTCTGTGAGTATAACAGAACCTATGTAGCAGGCAGAACCCCGAGGACTAACTGTTCAGATTTTGTATTTTTTCCCCCATCTCTCTTCCCTATATTGTCTTTGCCATTGAAAATTTAATAGGAACCTACTTTCAGTTCCTACCGCTTCCACACGATGTCGCCAGTGTTTGGAATATGGCTGAGGTTATTCCTTTGTCTTATCAGGAAGTAGGCCAACTCGGAACAGGGGACACTTTTGTGAGTTGCACAGAACGTGAAGAGCAGAGCTTTTTTTCTTTTCGTTCATGTATTGAATACAGATTGCCCCGTCTACAATTTGATCGATTATTAACGTTTAAAAATACCTAACGTTGTATTACAAAAGTAGTTGGAAATATTTTGGCAAAGTTTATAGGCAACTTTTGAAATATTTTGTGGTGACGTTGCGTTTTTCTAAGCTTTTTTTTATGGATCAAACGCGCTTTATAATTGGACATTTTCAATATATATGGACGGAATTAATCGTACAAAAGGACCAATTGTGATGTTTATGGTACTATTATGGGACAATTATGGGAGTGCCAACAAAAGAAGCTCGTCAAAGGTAATGCATATTTTATATTTTATTTCAGCGTTTTGTGTAGCGCCTGCTACGCTAGCTCCTATGTTTACTGCTGGTGAGGATGGCTGCAGGCTATCAGATAATAGCTTCATATGCTTTCGCCAAAAAGCATTTTTAAATTCTGACATGTTGGCTGGATTCACAACGACTGTAGCTTTAATTGAGTATCTTACATGTGTGATTTAATGAAAGTTTGAATTTTATAGCATTTTATTTGAATCTGCCAATTGGCCAGTTGAGACGCTAGCGTCTCCCCTATCCTCAAGAGGTTTTAAAAAGACAACTCCCTTGTCAGGCTACTCACTATACCAATGGTAGGCTACAGATTTGCCTCACTGCAATTAAAATAGTTTTCCAAATGTATCCTTCTATAAAATTACATTTTGTTCTTTCTATGTATTGACGAGATTATATGCTGTTATAAATGTTTGCAGCTCATCAATAAATGGTCAGTAAGGTTTCCACTTTCTTTGAAGTTATCTTTTCAGCACTTATAAATGTTGGTAAATCATTTGTTAATGGTCAGTGTATTGCCACTTTAAAATAAGATGTCATTTTAGCAGTTAGAAATTTTGATAACTCAGATGTAAATATTCATAGGTATGTCACAACAAAATAAGTTATACTTTTAGCAGTTATAAATGCTGATAACTCAGTTATAAATGTTTATAGGTCTGTCACTAATAAATAATTGATAGATGATTTGAGTGTTCACTCAGAGCTTAGACATACTTATAGGCAGTATTCTGTACTCATCATAACATACCTGAGAGAAGATTCAACACCTTGTTGAACGTGTTCAGTCAATGAATGGTGGGTATGAAGACCAAAACATTCAATGTTGTGAGAAGATATCTCCTCCATTGTTTCACCAACCAAAGGTATTACGGTTACCTTTTCACACCAGTGTTCACTATACTTGGACTATGACAGAGAAGTGGTAAGTGTGTTGATATAATCTGGTGTGTTAGGAATGATGATGGAATAATGTTCTGGATGCAAATTTGGCCAGGGCATCAGGGTTTCATCAGGGTTTCTTCTATTCCCCTGCCTTTCGGTGCGGCAAGGTAGCCTAGTGGTTAGAGCGTTGGACTAGTAACCGGAAGGTTGCAAGTTCAAACCCCCGAGCTGACAAGGTACAAATCTGTTGTTCTGCCCCTGAACAGGCAGTTAACCCTGTTCAGGTTGTCATTGAAAATAAGAATCTGTTCTTAACTGACTTGCCTAGTTAAAGGTAAAATAAAGAAATATTCCTGGGACCAATGCATCACACCCAAAAGTGAGAAAATAACTATTGTTCAACTGCAACTATGATGATACATAATGGTTTGTTAATCTTATTTGCATTTGTAAGTGCATTTATAAATGGCTAATAACTGGAGCTAAATATTGGCTCACTATTTGGCAAACACTAGCCAGTTATTGGATTATTTTGACCAATGCGATATAATAGTTTATTAATAGTTTATAATGCTTTCACGAGTGATTAAATAATCATTAATAACATAATTATAACCCCTTTATAAACTCTTTACAAATGGAAGCTTATTGTAAAGTGTTAACAATCAGGGTCTATGGACATCTTCATCCTAGTCCTGCTAACTTCCTAACTGGAGCTGTGCACCCCTGCCCTAGAGACATGGTTTATATTAGCGAGATTTGGTTTGTCAGTTCTATGATGAACAGTCCAGTATCCCCATTAGAAAAAACTTGTGGATGGGATCTCCAAAATGGTTCAGGGGACTGTAGCAACTCATCACATCCCTTGTGACTCTTTTTAATATCTACATAAACTTTTATTTATCCAGGTTAGTCTCTTTGAGATAACTGTTTGCAAGAGAGACATGACCGGAGAATGTAGATCTGGTCCAAGATAGAAACCTATAAACCGTGGCCAAGAGATCAGCAGGGTCAGTAATGTTACAAATACTTTAATACTAAATCCCGTAGGTCACGTGAGCTAGCCTGACATAGCTATCACATCTAGCCGCTCCCAGTGTGTAGTCACCGTCAGCAGTGGGATAGCAGCTCATTGCGGATGTACAGACTAGGCTTTAGTTTCAAAGAGACCGGAGAAAGCGGGCTCCCTCAGACAAAGATGTCCCAAAGCCAAAGGCCTGTCAAAGACGCACGCTCCACAGCGTGAGCAGCCAGCAAGTTGTCCAGCCTGATGGACATGTCTATTAGCTGATCCAGAGTGAGAGTGGTGTCACGACAGGCTAGCTCCCTGCAGAAGTCCTCCCACAGGCTACACCTATAATCGTCCATCAGGGCCCTGTCATTCCACCCCGCGCTGGCGGCCAGGGTCCGGAACTCCAGCACGAAATCCTGTGCACTCCTCGTCTCCTGCCTTAAGTGAAACAGTCGTTCATCCACCGTTCTGCCCTCTGGTGGGTGATCGAACACCGCCAGGAAGCGGCAGGTGAACTCTGGGTAATGGTCCCCCTCGCCGAGTCCGGGCCCTCCCAGACCGCGTTGGCCCACTCCAGGGCTTTAACCGAAAGGCAGGAGACGAGGACGTTGACACTCTCCTCTCCCGAGGGGGACAGGTGCAGAGTCGCCAGGTAAAGCTCCAGCTGGAGCAGGAACCCCTTACACCAGGCATCCGTCCCATCATAGTCCCTCGGGAGAGGGAGCCGAATCCCGCTGGGGCCGGACGCCGCCGGAGAAGGTAGTGGTGCAGGCTGGAGAGTGGCTGAAGACGAGGTAGGGATGCCGCTCCTTTCCCATCTCTCCATTCTTGCCAACACCTGATCCATAGCTGTCCCTAAACGGTGTAATACCACCATGTGCTGTTGAACACGCTCCTCCATGGACGGGGTGGGAGCGTCCACTCCTGCTGACTCCATGATTTACGGTGCGGGATTCTGTCAGATCTCCCCAAGGAGATGTGGGTGTGGAGTCAGGCGCAGGAGAAACAAGTTCCAAAGAAAAGGGCGTTTTATTCAACCAGCTCAAAAAATAACAGGACACCGGACTACAGCAGTAGCCACGAAACCCCACTCAGACACAGTCCAGGGAAAAACCACCTGTTAAACATGAACTAATGAAAACAAACCCAAACTTACTGACAGTCAAATGAAAACAATCCCGCACAAAACCCCAAAGGAAATGTTGAGATAAATACCCCCTAATTAACCAAAATGAAACCAGGTGAAACACAAAACAGACATAACCAAAAGAAAAGGGAAAAGGATCGGTGACAGCTAGTAGACTGGCGACGACGACCGCCAAGCGCGCCCAAACAGGGAGAGGAGCCACCTTTGGTGGAAGTCGTGACAGGGTGAGAACAATGAGCCTCCTAGTTTTGTATTGAAGTCAATGTACCCAGAGGAGGACGGAAGCTAGCTGTCCTCCGGCTACTCCATGGTGTTACCCTACAGAGTGCAGTTGAGGCTACTGTAGACCTTCGCAAAATAATGTGTTTTAATCAGCGATTTGGTGATGTGATTATATTTAGTGTAGTTTTGTCTAAAATGTATAACTTTCTTAATGTTTTACAATTTCAATTTTTATGAAATTCACTGAGGATGATGTTCCTCCCCTTCCTCCTCTGAAGAGCCTCCACTGTAGTGGAGTAGTAGAGTTATGTGTAGCTAGAGTGTCTATGCTAAATTGTCATAAATTGCTCTTCTCTCCCACAGATTCCCATAAAGTCTCAGATTCAAGGATTGGGAAATGCTTAACAAGAGGGAAACAGATTAAGATGCAAAAGGGGACCATGGGACCCTACGTTGTATTTTAAATACTTAATCTATTGTCTATTTCTTTTTTGACTTGTAATGAAGACGTGGGGGCAGAATTTTCACTTTTGGATAAATTGTTCAACTTCCTGCTACTCATGCCAAGAATATAAGATATGCATATTATTCATAGAGTTGGATAGAAAACACTCGGAAGTTTCTAAAACTGTTTGAATCATGTCTGTGAGTATAACAGAACCTATGTAGCAGGCAGAACCCCGAGGACTAACTGTTTTTTTTTCACCAACCAAAGGTATTACGGTTACCTTTTCACACCAGTGTTCACTATACTTGGACTATGACAGAGAAGTGGTAAGTGTGTTGATATAATCTGGTGTGTTAGGAATGATGATGGAATAATGTTCTGGATGCAAATTTGGCCAGGGCATCAGGGTTTCATCAGGGTTTCTTCTATTCCCCTGCCTTTCGGTGCGGCAAGGTAGCCTAGTGGTTAGAGCGTTGGACTAGTAACCGGAAGGTTGCAAGTTCAAACCCCGAGCTGACAAGGTACAAATCTGTTGTTCTGCCCCTGAACAGGCAGTTAACCCTGTTCAGGTCATCATTGAAAATAAGAATCTGTTCTTAACTGACTTGCCTAGTTAAAGGTAAAATAAAGAAATATTCCTGGGACCAATGCATCACACCCAAAAGTGAGAAAATAACTATTGTTCAACTGCAACTATGATGATACATAATGGTTTGTTAATCTTATTTGCATTTGTAAGTGCATTTATAAATGGCTAATAACTGGAGCTAAATATTGGCTCACTATTTGGCAAACACTAGCCAGTTATTGGATTATTTTGACCAATGCGATATAATAGTTTATTAATAGTTTATAATGCTTTCACGAGTGATTAAATAATCATTAATAACATAATTATAACCCCTTTATAAACTCTTTACAAATGGAAGCTTATTGTAAAGTGTTAACAATCAGGGTCTATGGACATCTTCATCCTAGTCCTGCTAACTTCCTAACTGGAGCTGTGCACCCCTGCCCTAGAGACATGGTTTATATTAGCGAGATTTGGTTTGTCAGTTCTATGATGAACAGTCCAGTATCCCCATTAGAAAAAACTTGTGGATGGGATCTCCAAAATGGTTCAGGGGACTGTAGCAACTCATCACATCCCTTGTGACTCTTTTTAATATCTACATAAACTTTTATTTATCCAGGTTAGTCTCTTTGAGATAACTGTTTGCAAGAGAGACATGACCGGAGAATGTAGATCTGGTCCAAGATAGAAACCTATAAACCGTGGCCAAGAGATCAGCAGGGTCAGTAATGTTACAAATACTTTAATACTAAATCCCGTAGGTCACGTGAGCTAGCCTGACATAGCTATCACATCTAGCCGCTCCCAGTGTGTAGTCACCGTCAGCAGTGGGATAGCAGCTCATTGCGGATGTACAGACTAGGCTTTAGTTTCAAAGAGACTGGAGAAAGCGGGCTCCCTCAGACAAAGATGTCCCAAAGCCAAAGGCCTGTCAAAGACGCACGCTCCACAGCTGCTCCGTGGTCTAAACAGCACCACTCCATACATTGAGGAGGACAGTGATGTCATCCTTGTTAAAACCTCTTGCTCCTACTTGAGACGCAGACGTCCCATCTAGAGCTCTGGAAATGCAAATGCGCTATGCTAAACGCTAATAGTATTAGTTAAAACGCAAACGTTCATTAAAATACACATGCAGGGTATTGAATTAAAGCTACACTCGTTGTGAATCCAGGCAACAAGTCAGATTTTTAAAATGCTTTTCGGCGAAAGCATGAGAAGCTATTATCTGATAGCATGTAACACCCCAAAAGACCCGCAGGGGATGTAAACAAAATAATTAGCATAGTCGGCGCTACACAAACCGCACAATAAAATATAAAACATTCATTACCTTTGACCATCTTCTTTGTTGGCACTCCTTGATGTCCCATAATCAATATTGGGTCTTTTTTTTCCGATTAAATCGGTCCATATATAGCCTAGATATCGATCTATGAAGACTGTGTGATAAACAGAAAAAAATAGCGTTTCATAACGTAACGTCATTTTTTAAAAGTAAAAAAGTCGACGATAAACTTTCACAAAACACTTCGAAATACTTTTGTAATGCAACTTTAGGTATTAGTACACGTTAATAAGCGATAAAATTCATCAGGAGGCGATGTAAATTCGATAGGTGGTCGTCTGGAAAAAATGCCCGGAAAAACTCAACCAATACATCCTGTTGGAGGCCAGAGGGAATCGGTTCCCTTGGGTCGGTTCGACCAAGAATCAAATCTGAAGCAAATGAGAAGACTCTAGACATCCTGTGGAAGCTGTAGGTACTGCAACCTCGGCCTCATTTAATACGGTTCACCTTTAACAATTCCTGGAAGTGGCGCATGGATATTCTTTTCCATTTTCAGTGATCAGATTTTCCTGCGCTTTTCGATGAAACAGACGCTCTGTTATAGTCACAGCCGTGATTTAACCAGTTTTAGAAACGTGAGAGTGTTTTCTATCCACACATACTAATCATATGCATATACTATATTCCTGGCATGAGTAGCAGGACGCCAAAATGTTGCGCGATTTTTAACAGAATGTTCGAAAAAGTAGAGGGTCGACTTAAGAGGTTTTAAGCTACTGGATGTCAGAGGTTGGGTCAGAGTCAGAATGAGATAGACAAGACCATGTTCAAACCAGTATCTATTTCAATGTCCCATGTATCTATTATAGATGCACTATGCAGAAATCGCTCTGCCATTTCCTGGTTGCTAAAATTCTAATAGTTTGCCTAATTTCAGTTTATGTGACAAAACAAGCAGTATACTGTAGAGAATCATTGTACAATCTAAACCGCTGTGAAATATATTTTCCATAGCCAAGGATATTGTATTTTCGGCTCTTTTAAGCTGGTGTACAAAAGCTAAAATAAAAGAGGCACAAACAAAACTTAAGAATGGGCAGCATAGAAATAGCACTTCTTAGACTTGCTTTCAGTGAGAATGACAGATCTATAACACACATTTCTATGTGAATTTGGTCAGGTCGCTTTAATTGGACTAATTATCGTTAGTTTAGTGTGTCTTTGCACCAAGTATTCAATGGCCTGACATTTGCCTTGATAAATGAAGAGTGCAGTGAATTAGCTACATCTGTACTAAATAGAAATAAGCTAGCTCCATTACATTCACAGTCCTTAAATCATGACAGGCCAGACAGTAATATAAATTAAAAGCCAGTAAATACATATCACACATCAACTGCTGTACTGACACAATACCACAGGCCTGAAGTAACTGTCAGTCTTGGCAAAGGGAAAAGGAGAAATTGGAAATCATGTGTAAATTTCCGAAACCTGGAGGATATACAGGCATAGCTTCAAAAGATGTCATAACACAAAACATGCATTTATAATCTTGAGATTTTCTTTTAGTCTGCAGATGTGCAGGCTTAAATAAATCTGAATATAGATTTAAGCTCATTCATTTTAAACAGAGACAGTGAAAGAACATGCTACTTTTTCCATGACTGACGAACGGGTATCATTCATTCTGTAATTTAATATCAGACTAGGGTGGCTAAACCTAAAAGATCTAAAAATAAACCTTCACAATTTTCAATGCTAACACTTCTCTGAGCCAAACCATGCCATTTTGAAAGGAAGGAAATGCCGCTGAACCAGGATACTGCATGCCATGCTTTGAGGCAAGAAACAAACCCAATTTTCCACATTTCCCATCTCTCCAGAGATGATGTCAGCCTGCTGAGTAGCCAGCTCTGCAGGCCTTGTGGTGGTGGGGGTCTGTGCCTCAGCTTCACCACGGACAGCCAGCGTCAACGGTGAAGAGAGAAAGCGCTGTCTTGTGGAACAAAAATCAGCTGGCACCCACCACACACTCCCCCGCTGCCAGAGGGTGCCCATGACAGTATGCCCTCCTCACTGAGTGCTCAGAGAAACTGAGAGCAGAGCAGGCTGGTGAGGAGAGTGTTGTAGATACAGGCACCAGTCATTGCAGTGGAACACACACTTTGCACATAGAAATGTATTGAATAGAGACAACAGGATATCTGACAATAATATCTGTTCTACATAACATATTTATATCTGCTCAATCTTCAGAACAGGCCACAGGTCATAAGAGGTAAACCTGAGGTAGTCTACAAAGCCAAGCATCCTGGGAGGTGGAGGGATATCTGTGGAGTCAGCAGAGTGTCATGGAACCTTTACCTTTACCTTTACCAAGACAAAACCATGACCATGAATCTCTTTCCATGAGGTAGCCCACTATCTACATTGATATACTGTAAAGATCTGATATATTGCTTTTTATGAATCTGTTCTGTACGAAATCCTACACGGAGCCTTCACCGTGCGCTGCCACTTTAAGAGTGAATCAGCATTAAGGAAGGAGGAAATAAAGACAACTCTCTGGGGAGGAGCTCTTGGTTGGCGCGACAGTTTGATTGTGTGTGCTATGCTGCAGATGTCCTTGTTTATTTTCAGCGTGTGTAGGTTATAAAGTATTTAACTCAATCGTCGGTGTGACCGCTCTAGGTCGTGGTTGTTATCGGTTGGGACCGCACAGGTTAGGGATCGCATGGATTAGTTGCAACATTGTTGCAAAGCTTTGACATACAAACCAACAAACCATCGGACGGTCAGACAGTACACCTGAAGATCTCTTGTTCTTTTTCTCTCTTTCTCTTCCCTCTATCGTTCCAGTGCTTTACTCTGCAACAGACTTTCTATTTTCAAATGCACTTCCCGTTGAAGTTCATTAGAGCTGGACTATTATTGCCCTGCCAGAAGTATTTGGGTGGACATTTTAGGTAAAAGGGAGGTTGTTTGCAAGTTGTGTATTGTTATTGGAACTGTATTGAGGTGATGTGTGCTAATGACATGTGGCCGAGAAGATTGTGGACATTTTTAAGGCCTTTAAGGTCTATGAACACCCCCCACATTCATACCCTCTGCACTCTTCCACTGGAAGATAATACAGATTATTACAAATTCTCTGTTGATGACTGGGTTCTTTCTTGTATGAAGTCGCTGTTCAATTGCTCTGCCATTATTACTATTGTATGAGGTATTCTTGGTGGGGTTACCCCTGTGCTGTAATGTGGGTTTTATAGGGTGTGTATTCTCTTTTCTCTCCACTGGCTATCTGGTAAACAGACTACACTCTAGGCTGTCTCTTCTGCTGATGTGTGTGGGTCTGGTAGTGGTACTCTCTCTATTCTACTCTTTTTCCTTTCGGCATGGTTAATACCTGCCTGGCACCCGAACAAAATCTTTATCTTTACTCCTCTCTAATAAATACCGCTACACTGTATATCCTTGAGACAGATATAGTGAGGTAGAGCAGACCTGTTGCCAAGACCATTATGCTCCCTCTTCCTCTCCATCCAGCCTCTGTTAGAAGAACATAGAAGTACATCTCCCTCTATCATTACCACATCTTTGAAAGATGCCATAAAATACTTGACCTCTGCTCTGCCCTCATATCCTATATTTGACATGCATACTGTAGGAGACAATCGCTCTTAGCTTCCTACGTCACTGTAACCTTTGACTCCTAACCAGTGGCATGCCGTCTTTCACTGTGAATTTTCTTTGTCCCAACACTGCATGGAGTGGTGTTTTTCAATCTAACGGCTAGCCATCTCAGTTTGGTGATTTAAAAAAAAAAACTTTTCACCTTACAAGCTCCTGGTTGCATTAGTCTTGCATTTCTGAGGGAAGCCATTGCAGTATAGGGACAACATGGCTAGCTATTCATCTGTGTCTCTGAGACTGAGCTGAGAACATCATGATGTCAATCAGACAGCCACTTAATCACAAGGAGGGTGGAACACTACAGTAGAAAATAAGGCCACTATGACAAACAACCCTTTACCCCCGCAATTCATCTTTACATGCGTTCCTAGTTTGATTAAATTGTTTAACGAGCGAAGCAGACATGCATTAGACTGACTCGACTTTGACAAAGTAATACCTGGCAACAAGCGACTGTGGTAAACTGATTCTGCTGCTGTTCAGTCACTTAATATTTTACACTCAAATTCCCACAGGATATTCCCCCATATTTACTTTTTTCTTTCACCAAACCAAGATCAAGTTCATGTCAAACGAAAAGACACACATACCAATGATCCATGTTTATTAAAAAAGTATTTCATTGAGTATGTGGACCATTAATGTTCGCCATTGTTACAGTAAAGAATTACAATTTTCCTGACTTTTCAGTGATCCCAGAGAAGTTAAAAGCAGGAATTACAAGTTAAAAAGAATAGACACATTGACATTGTCCTATGTACGCTTCATTTAAATCTCACCAGAATATTGGAAAGCTACATACACATCAGGGCAAGAGACAATGGTTGCAATATAGTCCGCAGATGGGATTAAGTTACAAAAGAATAGCCTGAATCCTAATGTGAGAACTCAAACTGACATCAATGCAAGAGGAATGTAAAAGTTTGAATATAAGATGGAATCCACTTGCTTTATCATATTGAAGATCAAGACAGATATGGTTGCTAAAGGGCTGCTATGCTGTAGGTCTTTCTAAGGAAAGACCGCTTGAACAGTGACATCATGCCAAAACAAGGATTTGATTGGATAAGAAAGGAAACTATTTTCAGTTCATCAAGTGATGCATCTCTCAGTATTTCCTCACAAGTTGAGACATTCTCCACTACATCCAACTAAATGGACAATTAAACTTAGTGATTTCGGCCAGAATCCTTGGAATCCACAGGGTTTCAAACTAATAAACTTAACCCATTTTCTGAATTTACCTATTCACTGTCTTCAAATCAAATTTTATTGTGCACATGGTTAGCAGATGTTAATGCAAGTGTAGAAAAATGCTTGTGCTTCTAGTCTGACAGGGCAGTAATATCTAACAAATTCACAACGACTACCTTATACACACAATGTAAGGGGATGGAATAAAAATATATACATATAAATGTATGGATGCGCGATGGCCGTGCGGCATAGGCAAGATGCAATAAAAGGTATAAAATACAGTATATACATATGAGATGAGTAATGTAGGATATGTAAACATTATTAAAGTGGCATGCTGCCATCAATCCACGGTTTCTGGTTAGGGAAGGTTTTAATTGTCACAGTTGGTACAACATCTCCAATGCACTTCCTAATAAACTCACTCACCAAGTCAGCGTATTCGTCAATGTTATTATCTGAGGCTACCCGGAACATATCCCAGTCCACGTGATTGAAGCAATCTTGAAGTGTGGAATCCGATTGGTCAGACCAGTGTTAGACCTAAGCACGGGCGAGACCTGTTTTAGTTTCTGCCTATAGGAGGGGAGAAACAAGATAGAGTCATGGTCAGATTTGCCGAAGGGAGCGCGGGGGAGGGCCTTGTATGCATCGCGGAAGTTATAGTAGCAGTGGTCCAATGTTTTGCTCGAGCAGGTGCAACAATCATTGTGCTGGTAGAATTTAGGTAACCTTGTTCTCAAATTAGCTTTATTAAAATCCCTAGCTACAATAAATGCATCCTTAGGATATATGGTTTTACGTAGAGTCCCGTGAAGTTCTTTCAGGGCCGTTGAGGTATCTGCTTGGGGGGGGATATACACGGCTGTGACTATAATCAAAGAGAATTTCTTGGAAGATAATTCGGTCTGCATTTGATTGTAAGGAATTCTAGGTCAGGCGAACAAAAGGACTTGAGTTCCTGTATGGTGTTATGATTATACCATGAGTCGTTAATCATGAGGCATAAACCCCCGTCCTTCTTCTTACCAGAGAGTTGTTTGTTTCTGTCGGCACAATGCATAGAGAACCCCGGTGGCTATACCGACTCTGACAACATATCCCGAGTGAGCCATGTTTCTGTGAAACAGAGAATGTTACAATCTCTGATGTCTCTTTGGAAGGCAACTCATGCCCTAATTTCGTCCACCTTGTCTAGAAACTGGACATTGGCGAGTAATATGCTTGGAAGAGTTGGATGGTGTGCTCGCCTTGTAAGTCCGACCAGGAGGCCGCCCCGTCTGCCTCTAATGCGGCAACAACGTTGTTTTGGGTCGGCCTCTGGGATTAGAACCAATGTCCAGGGTGGAGGTCCGAACAAAGGTTCCACTTTGGAAAAGTCATATTCCTGGTCATAATGTTGGTAAGTTGATGTTGCTCTTATATTCGATAGTTCTTCCCGGCTATATGTTTCTTCAACTTCACTGGACACTTACGATTTTTGGGCGTCACCGGCTATCTAGCTACCGCCGATCCACTTTTCATTTTCCATTTGTTTTGTCTTTGTTTCACACACCTGTTTTCAATCCCACAATCACCTGTTCATTATTTAACCCTCTGTTTTGTGTGGCCGTGTATATTACGTGTATATATTTAGATTTTTGAGTAAAAGTGTTTTTATTACTCATATATCTGCTGTCCTGCGCCTGACTCATCTCACCAGCTACACACAGACGACATTACAGAATCACTCACCTAAGAATGGAGTCAGCAGGAGCAGACACCCTCCCTGTTCCAGTGGAGGAGCGCGTTCAGCAGCACGCGATCATGTTGCAACGTCTGGGCACGGCCATCGATCGCGTGCTGCAGACTATGAGAGAGGAGAGAGGTTTTCCAGCGCCTCCACCAGCTCCACTACAACAGGTCCCACTGTCCACCCCTCCTTCCCCTGGTCCCAGCGGGATTCGACTCGTGCTCCTGAGGGAGTACGATGGGACGGCTGCCGGATGTCAGGGTTTTCTACTACAGCTGGAGCTCTACCTGGCTCCTTCGGGGCGTGAGAGTGTGTCCGCCCTCGTCTCCTGCCTCTCAGGCAAAGCCCTGGAATGGGCCAACGCCGTATGGTGTGAGGGAGATGCGGCATTGGATCATTACGCAGAGTTCACCCAAACGTCTGTTCCACCTGAGGCAGGGGACGAGGAGCACGCAGGGTTTCGCCTTGGAACTCCGGACCCTGGCCACCAGCGCGGGATGGAACGACAGGGCCCTGATCGATCAGGGCAGGTGCAGTCTGCGCGAGGACGTTGCGAGGAGTTGGCCTACAGAGACACCACCCTCACATTGGACCAGCTGGTGGACCTGTCCATCCGGCTGGACAACCTGCTGACTGCCCGCGGACGTCCGGATCGGGACCTGTCGGTTCCATCCCCCAGCACCTCCGCTCCGACGCCCATGGAGCTGGGAGGTGCTGCACTTAGGGCGACCGGAGGAGGGGCCATTCCCTGCACCATCTGTGGCCGGTCCCTCAGGGAGTCGAGGTAGCAGGCAGGGCATTGTCGTGTCACCCCAGGCAAGTCGGCACCAGGCTCACCCAGAGCCCCCTGTTGCTCACATGTATGTGTTTCATTTCCTGAGTTTTCCCCGCATTCCCAGCATAAGGCACTAGTAGATTCAGGCGCAGCTGGGAATTTTATTGAGCTTTCATTTGCTCGTAATTTAGGGATTCCCCTTGTTCCTGTGGATATGCCTTTCCCTGTGCACGCCCTAGATAGTCGACCATTAGGGTCAGGGCTGATTAGGGAGTCCACCGCTCCACTTGACATGGTTACGCAGGAGGGTCATGAGGAGAGAATCAGTCTCTTCCTTAATGATTCTCCTGCGTTTCCCATGGTGCTGGGCTTACCCTGGTTGGCCTGTCATGACCCCACTATTTCAGAGGGCTCTCAAGGGGTGGTCACGAGAGTGCTCAGGGAGGTGTGTGGGGGTTTCCATCGGTGCGACTACGATGGAGAGTCCAGTCCAGGTCTCCACCGTGCACATCCCCTCAGAATATGCTGATTTGACTCTCGCCTTCTGTAAGAAGAAGGCGATTAAGTTACCACCTCATCGACGGGGAGATTGGTGATAAATCTCCTGGTAGACGCAGAATTTCCCAGGAGTCACGTGTATCCTCTGTCACAGGAGGAGACGGTGGCTAAGGAAACATATGTCTCCGAATCCCTGAGGCAGGGATACATTCGGCCCTCCACTTCACCTGCCTCCTCAAGTTTATTTTTTGTGAAGAAGAAGGATGGGGGTCTGAGCCCGAGAATTGACAATCGAGGGATCAACCAGATTACTGTAGGTATAGCTACCCGCTGCCTCTCATCGCCAGTGCGATCGAGTCAATGCACGGGGCGCGCTTCTTCACAAAGTTGGATCTCAGGAGCGCTTACAACCTGGTGCGTATCCGGGAGGGGGACGAGTGGAAGACTGCATTTAGTACCACCTCAGGGCACTATGAGTACCTCGTCATGCCGTACGGGTTGATGAATGCTCCATCAGTTTTCCAGGCCTTTGTTGACGAGATTTTCCGGGACCTGCACGGGCAGTGTGTAGTGGTGTATATTGATGACATTCTGATATACTCCGCTACACGCGCCAAGCATGTGTCCCTGGTGCGCAGGGTGCTTGGTCGACTGCTGGATCATGACCGGTACGTCAAGGCTGAGAAATGCTTGTTCTTCCAACAGTCCGTCTCCTTAGGGTACCACATTTCCACATGGAGATGGAGAGTGACCGCAATTCAGCCGTGCGTAATTGGCCGACTCCCACCACAGTAAAGGAAGTGCAGCGGTTTACAGGGTGTGCCAACTACTACCGGCGGTTTATCCGGGGTTTTGGTCAGGTAGCAGCTCCCATTACCTCACTGCTGAAGGGAGGTACCTTCTTTTGTGCCTTCTTTTTGAAGAAGCTCAGCACGGCGGAGCAAAACAATGATGTGGGGGACCGGGAGCTATTGGCTGTTGTCAAGGCTCTGAAGGCATGGAGACATTGGCTTGAGGGGGCTAAACACCTTTTTCTCATCTGGACTGACCACCACAATCTGGATTAAATCCGGGCGGCGAGGAGACTGAACCCTCGCCAGACAAGGTGGGCTATGTTCTTTACCCGTTTTGTTTTCAGTGCAAGGCTCCCAGGCACCTGCCCAGAGGGAAATTACAACCCCTACCTGTTCCACAACGACCGTGGTTGCACCTGTCGGTGGACTTCCTGACGGATCTTCCTCCCTCACAGGGCAACACCACGATCCTGGTCATTGTGGATCGGTTTTCTAAGTCCTGCCGTCTCCTCCCTTTGCCCGGTCTCCCTACAGACTGCGGAGGCCCTGTTCACTCATGTCTTCCGGCACTACAGGGTGCCTGAGGACATAGTCTCTGATCGAGGTCCCCAGTTCACGTCCAGGGTCTGGAGAGCGTTCATGGAATGTCCGGGGGTCTCGTCAGCCTCACCTCATGATTTCACCCCGAGATTAACGGGCAGGTAGAGAGAGCCAACCAGGATGTGGTTAGGGTTCTGCGGTCATAATGCCAGGACTGGCTGGGGGAGTGGGCGGCGTTCATCCCCTGGGCAGAGATGGCCAAAATCTCGCTCTGCCACTCCTCCACTAACCTCTCTCCTTTCCAGTGTGTACTGGGTTATCAGCCAGGACCCTTCATTGCTTGCGGGATTTCCACCGTCTCCATCACCCCGCCTGGCTCTCGAAACTGCCCCTCCGCCTGCCCTGCCGTGGGTCTGCGGTTTGTGGGGCCATTTAAAGTCCCTGAGGAGCCTAGGTTACAGGTTACTTCCCCCAGATTATCGTATCCCTCGTCACCCTGCACCTCGTCCTCCGGGTCGTCCCCGAGGTCGGTGTGAGATGCTGGGCTGCTGGAGCCACGCTCCATCCGGATCACCCTGCACCTCGGGGGAGGTCGGTGTACTGTGGAGCCACGACTTCACGACTTCCGCCGAAGTCGGTCCCTCTTCTTGTTCAGGAGATCCACTTTTCATTTTCCATTTGTTTTGTCTTAGTTTCCCACACCTGTTTTCACTCCCACAATCCCCTGTTCATTATTTAACCCTCTGTTCCCCACATGGTTTTTGTGATTGTTTGTTGTATTGTGGTCTGTATTGTGTAGCTGTGTATATTACATGTATATATTTTGATTTTTGAGTAAAAGTGTTTTTATTACTCATATCTGCTGTTCTGCGCCTGACTCATCTCACCAGCTACACACAGACGACGTTACAATATGTAAGAAAAAAATACTGCAGTAAAAAATACTGCATAGTTTCCTAAGGATGTGAAGCGAGGCGACCATCTGTCTGTGCCATCTTGCTATGGTTATTGAGGCAGTTGAACATAATGGTCTTAATTACAAGCAATTACGCCAATGGGTGTAAGGCTTTATTATGATGAAAGTCTTTCCATGAAAGGACCAAGTCTCTGAATGCACAATGGAAACGGGTCCTCCTGTTGCTTTAGGAGGGAGAGAAGGGGAAATCTGAAGCAGAGAAGGCATCGCTCATAAAGAAGGAAGTCTAACCAACACCAACCAAAACAATCTGGTGTCCCTATGGCAACTGCACCATCGCCCTTAGATGTGGACACCCGTGGGAGGTGGAACATTTTTGAAGGTCTTGCTCATGGTTTATCCTCCTCATATACATGCCCCCGGCTGTGGACACACACACAGCAAATGTGGAGAGAATTTTGGTGAGTTCCGCAATCTCCAAACCAACACCCTCTCTTAAAGAGGCATAAGTCAAATCTAGTAGGCTATATCAGTGCTTCCAGAAGTAGACTTAAACCTGGTTATAAATCCTTTATAGATGGTAGCTAAATGTAAAGTAACATGTTATGAAATCCCAACCTAATTGTATGTTTATCCATCACTGGGATAAAATATGTGGGTTAGTCTCGACTGTTGAGAGGTCTGTAAGCAACAGTGCAGTGACCTCTAGCCCATATGAATCTTTGTCCCAGATACACTTCTCTGGTGGTAGTTGGCGTCCGATCTTGGCTGTCTCTCACTGCCATCTATCTTCAGCACAGGAGCAGGTGAGTCCTGTCTCATCATTTTCCCCCTAGTATAGTCCAAATCCATGAAGAGCAAAACACAATCAGAGAGAGAGAGATATACAGAAAGTGTGAGGGATAGACCTCATGAGTGCAAACCAGATGACTTCACAAACCTGCCAGCTGCCATTCTGACTTTACCTCAACAACTCTGTCTGACATAAAATGAGAACAACAACTCTGTCTGACATAAAATGAGAACAACAACTCTGTCTGACATAAAATGAGAACAACAACTCTGTCTGACACTTGACTGGGTTGCCCTCTTTTCACCTCTTTGTTGATGAATGATTATTTAAAGATAAAAAAGAGTAATTACAAGACACCCCAATGTCTGATATGGGAAATGTAATAGTAAATCATAGAATTAGATATTTCTAATCTCCATTACAGAGTTTGGAGTTTCTTGTCAGGACAACCAGGTTTTGCTTGTACACTGACAGTTGCATGAACTTGGCTGCCCCGTGTTGTTTTCATTTGAACTATTGCATGTGAATTCACTGTCTCATTGTAGTTGTGCAATAGTTGTGCAGCCTGCAAAGCTCTATGCATAATTCACCTACAGGGTGAGTAAGTAGTCGTGTGTGGCTCAGTTGGTAGAGTATGGCACTTGCAATGTAAAGCTTGTGGGTTCAAGTCCCATAAGGAACAAGAGTGTCTTCTAAAATGTAAATTTATTAAATGAAAATGATGCATGCATCTATGTGGTCGAAAGGTGTGTGTTATTATCATTCTGAGTGGTCAGCTAGCTAGCAACAATGACAATAAGCTGCTGTGTGGGAAATCATAGGGATTTTGTTATTGATACTGTGTCTTGTTTTGACTGCTAATAATAAAAAATTGCTAGATAGCTAAATTATGATGTATTTGAAAGACAAGTGCTCATTGTGCAAAGGTATGTATGTTTGTGTAAAACATTTGGAGACTAAATATAGTTTACTTGTTTTCAACAGTCTAAGGTCGTGTCTACACTTGACACTTACAGTACATTCAACTTCTGCTGTCAGATTACG
Source organism: Oncorhynchus tshawytscha (assembly GCF_018296145.1). NCBI lineage: Eukaryota > Metazoa > Chordata > Actinopteri > Salmoniformes > Salmonidae > Oncorhynchus > Oncorhynchus tshawytscha. The sequence goes on from NC_056448.1 coordinate 27,594,471, forward strand.
AAGATCACATTGAAAGACGGGCCTAGATGCACAAAAGTTGTGGTCTGATTGTGTTCAGATCTGGCTGACCACATCAGAAGGTGGTCAGGGATGCATTATGTGTGCATGTCTCCTCAGTCTGGATGTAGCCAAGCTACCAAAAGCGCATACAGTGGGTGACGTTATCAGCACTCCTCCCACAAGTCTCCTAAAAACGTGTGATTTGGGACCGAGAGGCACCTTTTCATTATAATGTTGGAGGAAATATGTTTCTAGCATATGAGGAACATGTTTTCTGGCCTCAAATGCTAGCCCTCTAGCTAATATTTTGAAAAACGATTTTGGAGTTATGCTAACCCGTTTGAAATCCCTTTAGCATTGCTTGCTAGATTCCGAGGTTAGCTTGCTAGTTAGCTACAATAGTTAGCTACTGCCATCAGTTGTTGTGTTATTATCATATTTTGCCTATTCCATATAATGCATAAGGACATTTGAATATGGCTCGGGAATCCGGAATCACTGTGGACATGGTAGAGACATTTAAATGAGGTGTAGATGCAATAGCGTTCGGAATTCCATGATCAGAACTATATAATACTAAAGCTGCATGAACTGTCAGTTCTAGACAAGGCCTAAGCCAACCCTGTCTATTTTACCCTATAGTTGCCCATGCATTGATTTTGTTGCTAAACAACCAACCCGTCTATATGAACATGTATTTTTCCTGGCCAAGTGACCAGAACAGAAAACTAGGTCCCAGTGTTTTGTCATAGTCAGGTGACATGGTCAGGATTCAGGAAAAACCTCTGGGCTTCTACTCACTGACCTGAAATATTTTAATATTGAATACTGTTCCAGTCCCTGTAACATCACAAATAACTTTTTCAGCAGTCATCTTTCCTCTTACACTATGATTATTGTGTCAATAAATCTACACTATGGGCTTCATTCATGATAAAGTTTGATTGGATGTCGAATCTGTAAAGATCTATGTCACAGCTCTGGAATAAAGGTCAAAATCATTGAGCCAGAAATCAATGTAAATCCACTAGGTCTGGGAGGAGTACCCTATCAAAAGAACTATGCCTCCCAGCCTATTCATTGTTCCCTGGATCTATATCACGCATGGAAAAATAGGGTGCTTACTTCTTATCATTAACATGAACCGGATTTGTATTTTGTTCCAATTTTTGTCTAGAATCTGGCTTACTGTATGATACTTTAAAATAAAGAAGACTTTTTTTGCATTGCTTTTTCACCAATATGTACAATAATGAAAAATGTTGGAACAAACCTCTAAGCAGTTTCACCTCTTCAAATCCCTCGGCTCTATCCAGTGAGCTACTACAGCTGTCTACACTGCAGAGCAACAGCGTGACAGACACTGCAGGCCTCTTGAGGTTTCTGCATGCTTCTTCCTTCTCAAATTCAGAGGGTAACCACCGTCCGTCCACTCTCCAAAACAAACCAGAGGGATGCAGGGGAAGCCCCTCTCATGTCACAAGAAGGTCTTCCGGTCCAAATGTTCTCCTGTGTTCTGGTGTCACTTCATGAAACATCCAAGAGCCATGTTGTAAACCGTAACACTGTCAGCCATAGACGAGAGTGTACTAAGTTTGTATTCCTAAGCTCTCAAAGCCTTGACGATCGGCTGGGTCTGCAAGTTCGCTCAAACCCACAGATCTGACTACTGCAGACAGCCTAGCTAATACTCATCTCTCTACAGACAATGTAATTCAGCAATGGATGATTTCAATGGCAATCTGCCTCTCTGTAGGGAGTCCCCTATGAAGGAGTCAAAATCAATACTGACAATCAGCTGTCAGTCGCACAAATCAGTGGCATGAAAGAGGTCAGTGCCTCCAGACATACTATATAGATATCAGAGTTGAAAAGCTACCCTTCTGTCTGAACAGTAGTGCAAAATAGTGATGTGTATTGTCAAGTTGTAAAACAAAAGTAACATTTCTTTTTGGATAATAGATGCATTTCATTATCTCTTTGAGCTTGTTGGGAACCAATCCATTGGTTATGGACTAAAATCGAACACAGGCCCAGTAACAGGGATGGGGCAGATAAAGAGGGAAATCCTTGACTAAGCCATTTATAACTACATCAGTGTGATTTCAGCATTACAGTATTCATGAGGGCATGTACAGTGCAGTAATTTGTCATTCAAACTAATCCTTGCCAAATAGCCTATCTCTATTTAGGAACCCTAATGTCGCTATTTATAATTGTCATGGTAACTCTTCTATTTTGGCACACTGTCTCCCGGTTTCCTTCCATCACCATATGTCTCCATCTATTCTATCTTGGTTATGGCAGGGCCTGTGCATGTCGAGTGAAGCCCTGCCTAACCCCACTACAGATAGCCAGACAGTGACTAATCCCCCTCAGGCCTGCATCCATCACAGAGACAAAAGCCTGGGTGTGAAGTCTATGGGGAAATCTCTGAGAGGATCAGAGTCTCTCTCTCTCTGAGTTTCCAGACTTCCGGACTTTCCGGACTGACTGACAACATGGTGAAGCCACCCTCTCTGAAGAACAGGATAAGGATGTGGACTGTGAACAGTAACAAATAGGTTCTACTGTTATAAAGAGGAGCTTGTTCTTGTAACTTGGGTGATGTAGTATGAACTCAGCTTCTCCCCTGTGTCCTTGGAAAGAGTTGTGTTCTAACCTGAAAAAGAAAACGATCAGGAAAGGTTTTTTATGTCAAAGGAAAATACAGCACATGTACAGTTCATTTGCTACAATACATGTCTGTACAATTGACCCTTCGCTAAGTCCCGCCCCCTTGGTTACTGTTGCAACCTCGGACAACATTTTCCCAGCAAACCCACTTCCCCTTTTAACCATTGGGGAAATGCATTCACAACGATCTCAACCTGTGTTTTTAATACACAATGAAATTAAACACAGAATACCCCTTGCTGATCAGGAGACTCTGGGTTATATTGTGGTGGACTGTCGTTACAATTGCTTCACGGGAACCTGGTAAAATGTACGAGACAGATATTTCACCAGATGTATAAATATGAAGCATCCATTTGCCGTTTCCACTCACTACCAAATATGGTGGTGAGAGGAAGCCTGGTGCCTAGTACTGGGAGAAGATGGAGCAAGATGGATTTTGGCAAACAATCTGCTAATTTTCTCATAGATTAAACATTTGATCTTAATACAGTTGTATTTTTCCAAAACTAGAATCTGTTACGAACAGAGTGGACAAAGTTTGTAGAATTCATCCTTTGCCAGACTTTTAAAAAATTGCGTTGTTTAGAAGGAGTGCAAGTGTGAATTGAGTTATTGCACATGTGCACTTCACAGAGTAGGCGTTCCCTAACGGAAACATGCAAAGACATGGTGGAACGTGCCGATAGGCTCTCGCTAGCTCGTGCTTGGCTCTGCCCACTTCCTTGCTTGTTCTGCCCACTATGATTAATTTGCTCCAGTTGGAAATTACAGGCTGTGGTCTATCTTAATTATACAAATCTTTGGTTGCAGTATGGCTAGCCACCGGCTCTGAATTCATTGTCAGCATACAATCAAAGCTACTAACCATTTTTGCAGCTAACTAGCTAGTGCTCTCAAATAGTATCCTGATGTTGACAACATATGAGAGTTCTATTCATAACATGGCTAACTTAGCTAGCTAACATACATTTCATATTAAGTGGCTAGCTAGCTAGCTTTAGCAATGCTTGGTGGTCAATGAGACGGGGAGCTAGCTAACTAACCAGCTGAGCTAGCAAACAATGCAACAAAAGTATGATTTTGGATTCTAAATATACTCCATCAACAGTTTCTGCATTTCAGGAATCACTGTAGCAAATATTCCTGGTGCACGGTTAAATTATTTAGCGATTTAAACAATTAATCAAGTCCCAACAGTAGAGTGGTAAGGAGGAGTCAACCGTGTCCAGAAGTGACTTCACCATTCATTTTCTGTATTCAGGGGTCACTCAATTATTGTTTTAAGCTTTGTTTTACTATTGACAGTTACAGCTGATTTGGGGATTGTATATCAATTCACTCTCCTGAAATGTAAGTAATCAGATTTATTTGTTTCAATCTCTGAATTGTTTAATTAAAAACTTTTCGCTGACAGTTCCTAATATCAGGACATTAAAAACTACAATCTTCCTCCGCCGAGCACATGCCCACTAGGCCTGAGCTCATTTCCCCCGGCTAAACTAGCTGGCTAGTGGAATTATGCTAGTTTTGGTTCCCGGCATTCAGAGGGAGAAGAAGGAACGGACCAGAGCACAGCGTGGTAAGTGTTCATGATGATTTATTCAAAACGAGCTGAACACTGAAATACAAAACAATAAACGAAGTGAACAAAACCAAAACAGTACCGTGTGGCCAAAAGACTCACACGGAAACAAACACCCACAAACCAAAAGTGAAACCCAGGCTACCTAAGTATGATTCTCAATCAGAGACAACTAACGACACCTGCCTCTGATTGAGAACCATACCAGGCCGAACACAAAAACCAACATAGAAAAACAAACATAGACTGCCCACCCCAACTGTTACGGTTTTCTTCCGTCGAAGGAGAGTCGGACCAAAATGCAGCGTGGTTAAATCGAGACATCTTTAATGACGATGAATACGAACCATACAAAACAACAAACGGAATGTGAAAACCTATACAGCCTGTCTGGTGACAACTAACACAGAGACAGGAACAATCACCCACGAAACACTCAAAGAATATGGCTGCCTAAATATGGTTCCCAATCAGAGACAACGAGAATCACCTGCCTCTGATTGAGAACCGCCTCAGGCAACCATAGACTTTGCTAGAACACCCCACTAAGCCACAATCCCAAAACCTACGAAAAACCCCCATACATAAACATAACACAAAATAAACCCATGTCACACCCTGGCCTGACCAAATAAATGAAGAAAACACAAAATACTAAGACCAGGGTGTGACAGAACCCCCCCCAAGGTGCGGACTCCCGGCCGCACACTAAAACCCATAGGGGAGGGTCCGGGTGGGCGTCTGTCCACGGTGGCGGCTCCGGCTCGGGACGTGGACCCCACTCCAACCAAGTCTTAGTCGCCCTGTAATGCGCTTTTTGATTGGCGACCCTCGCCGCCGACCTTGGCCTAATAACCCTCACCAAGGACCCCACTGGACTGAGGGGCAGCTCGGGACTGAGGTAGAAGCTCGGGACTGAGGGGAAGCTCGGGACTGAGGGGAAGCTCGGGACTGAGGGGAAGCTCGGGACTGAGGGGAAGCTCGGGACTGAGGGAAGCTTGGGACTGAGGGGTAGCTCGGGACTGAGGGGTAGCTCGGGACTGAGGGGTAGCTCGGCACTGAGGGGAAGCTCGGCACTGAGGGGAAGCTCAGCACTGGGAGGATGCCTAGTACCGAGAGGAAGCCCAGTACTGAGAGGAAACTCAGGCAGGTAGTAGGCTCTGGCAGATCCTGGCTAGCTGGTGGTTCTGGCAGATCCTGTCTGACTGGCGGATCCTGGCTAGCTGGTGGTTCTGGCAGATCCTGGCTGACTGGCGGATCTGGAAGATCATGGCTGACTGGCGGATCCTGGCTGACTAGCGGATCTGGAAGATCCTGGCTGACTGGCGGATCTGGAAGATCATGGCTGACTGGCGGATCCTGGCTGACTGGCGGATCTGGAAGATCATGGCTGACTGGCGGATCCTGGCTGAATGGTGGATCCTGGCTGAATGGCGGATCTGGAAGATCCTGGCTGACTGGCGGATCCTGGCTGACTGGCAGATCTAGAAGATCCTGGCTGACTGGCGGCTCTAGCTGCTCTGGCTGCTCCATGCAGACAGGCAGCTCTGGCTGCTCCATGCAGACTGGCAGCTCTGGCTGCTCCATGCAGACTGGCAGCTCTGGCTGCTCCATGCAGACTGGCAGCTCTGGCTGCTCCATGCAGACTGGCAGCTCCATGCAGACTGGCAGCTCTGGCTGCTCCATGCAGACTGGCAGCTCTGGCTGCTCCATACAGACTGGCAGCTCTGGCTGCTCCATACAGACTGGCAGACTGACAGGTCTGGCTGCTCCATGCAGACTGGCAGCTCCATGCAGACTGGAAGCTCTGGCTGCTCCATGCAGACTGGCAGCTCTGGCTTCTCCATGCAGATTAGCTCTGGCTGCGTTGAACAGGCAGGAGACTCCGCAGCGCTGGAGAGAAGGAAGGCTCTGGCAGCGCTAAACAGGCGGGAGACTCCGGCAGCGCTGGAGAGGAGGAAGGCTCTGATAGCGTTAGACAGGCGGGAGACTCCGGCAGCGCTGACTGGCAGCTCTGGCTGCTCCATACAGACTGGCAGCTCTGGCTGCTCCATGCAGACTGGCAGCTCTGGCTGCTCCATGCAGACTGGCAGCTCTGGCTGCTCCATGCAGACTGGCAGCTCTGGCTGCTCCATGCAGACTGGCAGCTCTGGCAGCTCTGGCTGCTCCATGCAGACTGGCAGCTCTGGCTGCTCCATGCAGACTGGCAGCTCTGGCTGCTCCATGCAGACTGGCAGCTCTGGCAGCTCTGGCTGCTCCATGCAGACTGGCAGCTCTGGCTGCTCCATGCAGACTGGCAGCTCTGGCTGCTCCATGCAGACTGGTGGCTCTGGCTGCTCCATGCAAACTGGAAGCTCTGGCTGCTCCATGCAGACTGACAGGTCTGGCTGCTCCATGCAGACTGGCAGCTCCATGCAGACTGGAAGCTCTGGCTGCTCCATGCAGACTGGCAGCTCTGGCTGCTCCATGCAGACTGGTGGCTCTGGCTGCTCCATGCAAACTGGAAGCTCTGGCTGCTCCATGCAGACTGACAGGTCTGGCTGCTCCATGCAGACTGGCAGCTCCATGCAGACTGGAAGCTCTGGCTGCTCCATGCAGACTGGCAGCTCTGGCTTCTCCATGCAGATTAGCAGCTCTGGCTGCGTTGAACAGGCAGGAGACTCCGGCAGCGCTGGAGAGAAGGAAGGCTCTGGCAGCGCTAAACAGGCGGGAGACTCCGGCAGCGCTGGAGGAGGAAGGCTCTGATAGCGTTAGACAGGCGGGAGACTCCGGCAGCGCTGACTGGCAGCTCTGGCTGCTCCATACAGACTGGCAGCTCTGGCTGCTCCATACAGACTGGCAGCTCTGGCTGCTCCATGCAGACTGGCAGCTCTGGCTGCTCCATGCAGACTGGCAGCTCTGGCTGCTCCATGCAGACTGGCAGCTCTGGCAGCTCTGGCTGCTCCATGCAGACTGGCAGCTCTGGCTGCTCCATGCAGACTGGCAGCTCTGGCTGCTCCATGCAGACTGGTGGCTCTGGCTGCTCCATGCAAACTGGAAGCTCTGGCTGCTCCATGCAGACTGACAGGTCTGGCTGCTCCATGCAGACTGGCAGCTCCATGCAGACTGGAAGCTCTGGCTGCTCCATGCAGACTGGCAGCTCTGGCTGCTCCATGCAGACTGGCAGCTCTGGCTGCTCCATGCAGACTGGCAGCTCTGGCTGCTCCATGCAGACTGGCAGCTCTGGCTGCTCCATGCAGACTGGCAGCTCCATGCAGACTGAAAGCTCTGGCTGCTCCATGCAGACTGGCAGCTCTAGCTTCTCCATGCAGATTAGCAGCTCTGGCTGCGTTGAACAGGCAGGAGACTCCGGCAGCGCTGGAGAGAAGGAAGGCTCTGGCAGCGCTAAACAGGCGGGAGACTCTGGCAGCGCTGGAGAGGAGGAAGGCTCTGATAGAGCTAGACAGGCGGGAGACTCCGGCAGCGCTGGAGAGGAGGAAGGCTCTGGCAGCGCTAAACAGGCGGGAGACTCCGGCAGCGCTGGAGAGGAGGAAGGCTCTGGTAGCGCTAAACAGGCGGGAGACTCCGACAGCGCTGGAGAGGAGAAAGGCTCTGGCAGCGCTGAACAGGCGAGGCGCACTGAAGGCCTGGTGCGTGGTGCTGGCACTGGTGGTACTGGGCTGAGGACACGCACAGGAAGCCTGGTGCGAGGAGCTGCCACCGGAGGACTGGTGTGTGAAGGTGGCACAGGATGGGTGCACCGGACCGTGAAGGTGTACTGGAGAGCCTGAGAGCAGGACTGGCATAGGACGTGCAAGGCTAGGTAGGGACACAGGAGGCCTAGTGCGTGAGGCTGGCACACTCTTCACCAGCCGACTAACACGCACCTCAGGACGAGTATGGAGTGCTGACCCAGGTGCCATCAAATCAAATTTTTTTACCTCATCGATCTACACACAATGCAAATTTATTCAACGTAAAAAACTGAAATACATCATTTACGTAAGTATTCAGACCCTTTACTGTTAGAGGAAATTATAGTTTAGATGATTAATTATGTATACATTATTGATTAGAACCATTTATTCTAATACTATTATGTTATGGTATGAAAAGTAAAAGTTATTGGTTAAGCTGTTACTGAAAATGTAAGCAGAACGAATTAATTGTCTGGGCCTCTTGGGAAGTTAACGGAGGAGCGAGGCTATGGCTTGTCAGACAGATAAGAAATGTCTGGGAGACGTTCCAGGCCTAATGAACAATGGGCTCTTGTGAGAATCGGAGAGAGGGGGGGATAAACTGATGATGTCATGTTCAGTTTATAACCTGTGGAAAAATGTGTATGCTTCAGTACTCTCTGGAATTAAACGCTCTTACCTGGCTTTTAAGACTGGTCTCGATCTACTTCATGCATAATTAATGAACTTACACATCATTAATGAATTAGAGACGAGTGCGAAATTGGTTTTGGCAATTAAAACAGAAAAGGAATTTAGAATTCCTCTATCAATTTGGTCCTTCGAGCCGGATCTAAATATCTCTACCTGTTATCTGAAGGTAATACGCTGAAAATCGTGCACGGACGAGTTTTTGACTCGTTTTACTAAAGACCTGACCTCTGAATTGAGGTTAAAATTGAAACAGGCCTGCGTATTATCACAGAGGACAGAGAGGGTGACTAGATTCAAACGAACAATGCTTATCCCAGTCGGCAACAGGTAAAGTAGCTTTTATTCTCGAATTTGGGAGGGATTATTTAGGATATTTATTGATTAAAATGTTATGAAGGAGTTGAATTTGATCAATAATAGGTGCTTGAATATTCCGAACAAATAAAATGATATCGATAAAATGGAAGCAGGTCCGAAATTGACCTGAGGTAAGGTGCGCTACCAACAAATAAACTAGAGCTTAATAAAGCCTGGTCTTGCAAACCAGAAGGATTATTAAGGAGTGATATAGTACGCATTGGAGAATTAGGACGCTTGTTCCGTACAAATAGGGTGGCCAATAATTCAATAAACATACCTAAATAAAGTTTTTACCTAATAGTCTATCTGTATATGGGAAACGGACTGTGGAAAGTAGCAGATAGATATGTTAAAACAGGTGAGGATAAATTAGGCTTGGTGAGAAGGCAGGGTAATTCTAGGCAAACAGAATAATTGAACCTGTACAATGCTGAAAGAAATTAATATCAAATGATAAGTGATTAGTCTAGAGTAGTGAGATTTGAGACATTAACGTTGAAAGTCCCAAAAAGAATATCCTATGGGTGAAATGTGATGTCCGATCAAAAGTCTTCTATAGACGTGGTTCACAGGAGAGGTTAACTTAGTCTAGAGTAGTGAGATTCGAGATATTAACGTTGAAAGTCCCAAAAGGAATATCCTATGGGTGAAATGTGATGTCCGATCAAAAGTCTTCTATGGACGCGGTTCACAGGATGGAAAATACATACTGATTATTTTTAAAGGGACACACACATAGGCAGACAGAATAGTAACTAGAAGTAACTAAGTAACGGTAAATTACAAATTTATAGAACTGCACGCACATAGAATTTTAAATTATATAGAAGGGCATAGATAAGTGTTTAAAGACCATAGCTACTAGTAACGGTAAGGATTAAGAATGGGGAGAAATGCCTCGAAAGAAGCCCCAGAACTGACGGGAGATCGAGCGATGTATGTATGGGGGGTCTTTCCCGGTTTTTAGTAGTCAGTGTTCTTGATAGTGAAAAGTGATCGTGTGGGTGAGTTAAATGTCAGATTGAACAAAGTATCCAGCGGAGAGACAGTAGTCTTGGTAATAGACACTGCAGGTTGGTGGTCTTTATTTAGATTATGGGGAACAATTGAGTTGCTTTTCCGTTGGTCATTTTCAATCAACTCTACAGATTAAGCTATATTTGGGGCGATATTTTAGTTCAAAGTCCTATAAGAACAGTGATCGCTGTATACGGGTGAAAACTAGTATCAGATTGAACGACGAGTGGACGGAGACTCTTGAGACTTGGTCTATTTGTCTTCGGTCAACCCTACAAGTAGGCTGATTTGGAGCGACAATCTTAGCAAAAGTCCTAAAGGAACAGTAATGTATTGTATACGGGTGAGACTTAATGTCAGACTTTAGTAGATGAGGATTCCAATAAAAGAGATATTAACCATAAAGTGTTAAATATTGGAATTACTAGGCGTAAGTAAATAAGGATTCCAATGAAGAGAAATTAACATAAAGGGTTGAAGATTGGAATTATTAGGAGGGGCAGAAAAGGAATTTAGAATTCCTCTATCATTACTCAGTACTTTGCTGAAGCACCTATGGCAGCAATTACAGCCTCAAGTATTTTTGGGTATGACGCTACAAGCTTGGCACACCTGTATTTGGGGAGTTTCTCCCATTCCGCTCTGCAGATCCTCTCAAGCTCTGTCAGGTTTGATGGGGAGTGTTGCTGCACAGCTACTTTCAGGTCTCTCCAGAGATGGTCGATCGGGTTCAAGTCTGGGCTCTGGCTGGGCCACTCAAGGACATTCAGAGATTTGTCCCAAAGCCACTCCTGCGTTGTCTTGGCTGTGTGCTTAGGGTCGTTGTCCTGTTGGAAGGTGAACCTAAGCTCGAGGTCCTTGAGGGCTCTGGAGCAGGTTTTCATCAAGGATCTGTTCATCTTTGCCTCAATCCTGACTAGTCTCCCAGTCCCCACTGCTGAAAAACATCCCCACAGCATGACTGCATTGTTCACTGTAAGGATGGTGCCAGGTTGCCTACTGGCTTTAGGCAACCTAGCGTATGCTTGGCTTTCAGGCCAAATAGTTCAATCTTGGTTTCATCATACCGGAGAATCTTTTTTCTCATGGTCTGAGAGTCTTTAGGTGCCTTTTTGCAAGCGAGAGGGCTGTCCTGTGCCTTTTACTGAGGAGTGTCTTCCATCTGGCCACTCTACCATAAAGGCCTGATTGGTAGAGTACTGCAGAGATGGCTGTCCTTCTGGAAGGTTTTCCCATCTCCACATAGGAAATCTTGAGCTCTGTCAGAGTGACCACTGGGTTCTTGGTCACCTCTCTGACCAAGGCTCTTCTCCCCCGATTGCTCAGTTTGGCCGTGTGTCCAGCTCTAGGAAGAGTCTTGGTGATTCCAAACTTCTTCCGTTTAAGAATGATGGAGGCCACTGTGTTCTTGAGGACCTTCAATGCTGCAAAAATGTTGGTACTCTTCCCCAGATCTGTGCCTCGACACAATCCTGTCTCCGAGCTTTACAGACAATTCTTTCAACCTCATGGCTTGTTTTTTTCTCTGACATGCATTGTCAACTGTGGGACCATATATAGACGGATGTGTGCCTTTCCAATTCATGTCCAATCAATTGAATTTACCACAGATGGACTCCAATCAAGTTGTAGAAACATCTCAAGGATGATAAATGGAAACAGGATGCACCTGAGCTCAATTTCATAGCAAAGGCTCTGAATACTTATGTAAATAAGATATTTCTGTTTTTAATTTTTTATAAATTAGCAAACATTTCTAAAAACCTGTTTTCACTTTGTTTTCACTTTTCATTTTATCCATTTTAGAATAAGGCTGTAAAGTAACAAAATGTGGAAAAAGTCAACGGGTGTGAATGCTTTCCGAAGGTACTGTATTTACACAGTATATACTACTCTTAATTCTTTTTTAACTGACTATTGTATTTGTTGATTAAATCTGACTTTATAAACATTTATACAATGAGTAATCCAGGAATGTCACAAGTTAATTAACATGAAAAAACTCTATAATGAATGGCTAAATAATTTCCGAAACGATCTTTCTCATCACTCTGTTGCAATGATTCCACTAGTTACCACAGCCACAAAGTATGACTTAGCTATAGTGTACAAATTCATGAAAACAAAAATTTGATTTTTGATCTTCAATTAAGCGTAGGGTTAGGCATAGGGTTAGCAGTGTGGTTAATATTAGGGTTAGGTTTAAAATTAGATTTTAAAAAGAGGAATTGTAGAAATAAGTAGGATTTATGACTTTGTGGTTGTAGTAACTAGTTATGACCGTGTCGCTATCCATTGGAGTGCTGCGATTGGTTTCCCAGATGGCTGGGGCGGGGCTTAGTGAAGGGTCAATTGAGTACAGTAGAGCATATCCTCAAAAGGCCTGGAACCAATTAACCAGAAGTCACATAAATTCACCTTGACCTGTCCAGAGAAAGACACATTAGATCGTTTTGGCTCACTACTCCACATTTCTATTTGCAGGAAGACATTTTTAGAGTTTGAATAACCATACAAAAGTATTTTAAACCTCTTTTCCCACATTGCCAGGCTGAATCCTTTCATGTATTAAAATGCGTCTAAAGCGATTATTACAGTGTGGGAGTCGTCACCCGCTCAAACACAGACCACAGCTCTCAAAATTATTTAGAGTTTTTACATCGTCCAGCCCCCAAGGTTACTTCAAGGCTGCACAACAGTCCAACCAAAACCCTAATACAACAAAAATGAAGAAAGACTTTCATCTTTATGATAGGAAGAAGAGAGTTTGAAATATATGTCAATAATGGCCAGTGTAACACTTGTTGTAAATATTGGTGGTTTTCTTAATGGTTCCCAGGTCAGAGACTGAAATGGAAAGCTTCTTGGGGTTCTTTGATCCTGTTTCTAACAGGGCTGCCTCGGAGGCATCCAGGGAAAGCTAATCATTGGCTCGCTGATTTACGACCGCATGAAAGAGGAAAGCGATTGGGCAATCCTCAACTAGTGCCAATACCAACACGTATCCAAGCCTGAAATGAAAAACAGGATTTCCCTTTCTATATATAAAACTGTTTCATGTCTGAGACTTAGTCCGTGCCTAACAGACTCTCCCCAGGGCTTTTGATAACGAATAAGTCTGTAGGGAATGATTGAAATAAAATATATATTAAGACTTGTCATCAACTGCTCCTTCTGCCATTGATGTAAACTGTAGAAGAGGTACTTCATTCAAGACTTTTGGGTCTCATCTATCCTGTACAACCTGGCTCACATGCTTCCTGTTTCACACCATGCAGAACATCAACATCTGACAGACCATGTCCCGTAATGAAACCAGTGCCTTTGGTATTTTGACCAGAATCCCAATGTTCAAATTCCTGAACAGTATTTATTGCTTATCACACACATTTCAGATTTTGTATCATGAATGTTGATGGAGCAATGCATAATTACTGTGCATAAGTGTGCATAATGGTAGCTATCCATCTAAGCTGTGTTTATCATAAAACAAAGTCCCAGTGTGTTTTTAAGACCATAGATACCTAGATTAAGTGTATTCCCTGATTCCGCAAATCCTATCAGAAGTTATTTCTCTGCCTCCCTTGTTGAGACACCACTGGTCCATAGACGTTTTTTGACTTTGTCCATCCGAAACGCATGAAGTATGGCTCCTAGGGGATTCCAGGCAAATTTCCATGTTTTAGCACTGCTGATTTCAATATTTGGTTACCAGGGGAACCCGTCCACACGGCATCCGTTCTCCAAGGTGGGGAGGTCACTGGAGAGGCAGACAAAGTTCTCCAGGGGTTCTCCAAAACAGCATTCCTTGGCAAATCACAAAACTACTTTAACCCTCAGTGGTGACAGTGCCATCTGTTCCAGAGGAGTTGAAGACATTAGGATGGGATGCACAGGAGATGAAGACGTTAAGACGTTGGGAGGAGATAACATTGTGCCCAGCATTTGGATGTTGTTACCAATATTGCAAAAGCCCACCTAGCATAGCCCTGTGTTGCTAATATCTCCCCCGACTTCTAAGATGTGTCAGTATGGATAGGGGCGCAACATGATCTCACAAACTCACTGACCTTTGACATTTATCCAAAAGACACAAACTGAGAGGGTAGGTGTTTGATTGGGAATTAGGCATAATGTCAGGCTACAAAGATGATCTGTCCGATGTGAACCCAAAAGACCCCCGAGGGACAACCCCAAACAAGGCCAGACCAGTGTGTAATCAGCCCAGTGGAACTAGACCAAAACAAACCTCCGTCTCATGTTAATGAATCAGCACACAAGTCTGGAAGCTATGATATCATCGCTATCTACCGAGAGCGAGCTGAAATGGGCTCATTGACATCGGTCTGGGCCAACTGGAGGACCACCATGATGGATAGGCAAGATAATAAGGAGTAGGAGTCAGGGTGTCCTGTTGTAGAACTCTGTCCCACTGGGAGGAAGACAATGTATCACAGCAGTGGTCATAGACTGTCCAGACTGAGTACAACGCATCTAAATAATACTAAGCACATGAAGATGATAGTGCTTACATTTGCAATAGCCTACATGTAAGCATTTGAATTATATAGTATCAATATAACAAATGGTGTTATTACATGTACTACCACATTTGTAGACATGTTTTGGGAATTCCTCTTTGCTTCATCTTGATGTAAACAGTGATTGCTGAGATTAAAGCGATCATCAGCCATGCATGATTTGATGGAAGCCTCTATCTACAGTTATCACAAAATACCACAGCCTTCAAACCAGCTCCCCAACATAAATATGATCCCATGGTCACAGTGTAAATGTTGCATCTTTAGTATGTCTGTGACATACACTGGCTGGGTTGATGGTGGAATCATGGTGCAAACACAGTAGTTCTTTTTTTAAACAACATTTAGTTTATTTTGTACATTACGCTATACAGGTTGAATCCTGACTTGAGTTTTATGTATGTACTTTCCAACTTTTGCGTAAATCTTGAAGCCAATGGGTGGTTTGCATGGGATATTTGACTTACTGTCAAGTTAGGATTCAGGCCTGCAGGCTTTCCACTTTGACTTCATTCATTGATCCCAATTCTCAATTAAAGATAATAGCTATTCTGAAGTTACATCCTCTTATCATGCCTAAACCATCTCGCACTCCTGATATCAGATGGTAATTTTTTAAATTTTTTAATTTCACCTTTATTTAACCAGGTAGGCTAGTTGAGAACAAGTTCTCATTTGCAACTGCGACCTGGCCAAGATAAAGCATAGCAGTGTGAGCAGACAACACAGAGTTACACATGGAATAAACAATTAACAAGTCAATAACACAGTAGAAAACAAAGGGGGGAGTCTATATACAATGTGTGCAAAAGGCATGAGGAGGTAGGCGAATAATTACAATTTTGCAGATTAACACTGGAGTGATAAATGATCAGATGGTCATGTACAGGTAGAGATATTGGTGTGCAAAAGAGCAGAAAAGTAAATAAATAAAAACAGTATGGGGATGAGGTAGGTGAAAATGGGTGGGCTATTTACCAATAGACTATGTACAGCTGCAGCGATCGGTTAGCTGCTCAGATAGCTGATGTTTGAAGTTGGTGAGGGAGATAAAAGTCTCCAACTTCAGCGATTTTTGCAATTCGTTCCAGTCACAGGCAGCAGAGTACTGGAACGAAAGGCGGCCAAATGAGGTGTTGGCTTTAGGGATGATCAGTGAGATACACCTGCTGGAGCGCGTGCTACGGATGGGTGTTGCCATCGTGACCAGTGAACTGAGATAAGGCGGAGCTTTACCTAGCATGGACTTGTAGATGACCTGGAGCCGGTGGGTCTGGCGACGAATATGTAACGAGGGCCAGCCGACTAGAGCATACAGGTCGCAGTGGTGGGTGGTATAAGGTGCTTTAGTGACAAAACGGATGGCACTGTGATAGACTGCATCCAGTTTGCTGAGTAGAGTGTTGGAAGCCATTTTGTAGATGACATCGCCGAAGTCGAGGATCGGTAGGATAGTCAGTTTTACTAGGGTAAGCTTGGCAGCGTGAGTGAAGGAGGCTTTGTTGCGGAATAGAAAGCCGACTCTTGATTTGATTTTCGATTGGAGATGTTTGATATGAGTCTGGAAGGAGAGTTTGCAGTCTAGCCAGACACCTAGGTACTTATAGATGTCCACATATTCAAGGTCGGAACCATCCAGGGTGGTGATGCTAGTCGGGCATGCGGGTGCAGGCAGCGATCGGTTGAAAAGCATGCATTTGGTTTTACTAGCGTTTAAGAGCAGTTGGAGAACACGGAAGGAGTGTTGTATGGCATTGAAGCTTGTTTGGAGGTTAGATAGCACAGTGTCCAATGACGGGCCGAAAGTATGTAGAATGGTGTCGTCTGCGTAGAGGTGGATCAGGGAATCGCCCGCAGCAAGAGCAACATCATTGATATATACAGAGAAAAGAGTCGGCCCGAGAATTGAACCCTGTGGCACCCCCATAGAGACTGCCAGAGGACCGGACAGCATGCCCTCCGATTTGACACACTGAACTCTGTCTGCAAAGTAATTGGTGAACCAGGCAAGGCAGTCATCCGAAAAACCGAGGCTACTGAGTCTGCCGATAAGAATATGGTGATTGACAGAGTCGAAAGCCTTGGCAAGGACAATGAAGACGGCTGCACAGTACTGTCTTTTATCGATGGCGGTTATGATATCGTTTAGTACCTTGAGTGTGGCTGAGGTGCACCCGTGACCGGCTCGGAAACCAGATTGCACAGCGGAGAAGGTACGGTGGGATTCGAGATGGTCAGTGACCTGTTTGCTGACTTGGCTTTCGAAGACCTTAGATAGGCAGGGCAGGATGGATATAGGTCTGTAACAGTTTGGGTCCAGGGTGTCTCCCCCTTTGAAGAGGGGGATGACTGCGGCAGCTTTCAATCCTTGGGGATCTCAGACGATATGAAAGAGAGGTTGAACAGGCTGGTAATAGGGGTTGCGACAATGGCGGCGGAAAGTTTCAGAAATAGGGGGTCCAGATTGTCAAGCCCAGCTGATTTGTACGGGTCCAGGTTTTGCAGCTCTTTCAGAACATCTGCTATCTGGATTTGGGTAAAGGAGAACCTGGAGAGGCTTGGGCGAGGAGCTGCCGGGGGGGTGGAGCTGTTGGCCGAGGTTGGAGTAGCCAGGCGGAAGGCATGGCCAGCCGTTGAGAAATGCTTATTGAAGTTTTCGATAATCATGGATTTATCGGTGGTGACCGTGTTACCTAGCCTCAGTGCAGTGGGCAGCTGGGAGGAGGTGCTCTTGTTCTCCATGGACTTCACAGTGTAATCTCACAAATAGCACAGCTGATATAAAACCTCAGAGTAAAAACATTCCTCTGTCTCTGTTCTTATTCCAAGAACAACTTCGGGAGGAAGTGAGGTCTTCCAAGGGGACCCTGGATGTCCCCATTTCCTGTCAGGAAGTTGTTGAACATGGCTCCCTGGTCCAAGGTCCCCCATAAAACACACAACGCTCTCTCTCTGAAGCAGCATACTTAAAGGTCAGTAAGCCTTATAAGGACAGGTTCGTCTTGGCAGTGAAAAGTCTGCTGATCTATTATATACTATACCTGCCAGATGAATTACAGAAAACATTTGATCTACACTGAGTGTACAAAACATTAAGAACACCTTCTTAATATTAAGTTGCAGATAGTTAGCTGAGCTGCCAACGTATGCTGGCGTTGCATTGTGGGCGATGTAGTTTTAGCTTTCTAGGGTCTGAATGGGATAAATGCGATTTCACGTTGTAGCTTGTTTGTATTACGGTGTTTTTGTACATGAGTTGTTGTATTTTAATACTGTCAACACTGAAAGCACCAAGCAATGTATAGGAGATGTGAGACAGGATACAGCTGAAAGTTGTATCGAAGGTTTACATACACCTTAGTCGAAAGTTTGCATACACCTTAGCCAAATACATTTAATCTCAGTTTTTCCTGACATTTAATACTAGTATAAATTCCATGTCTTAGGTCAGTTAGGATCACCACTTTCTTTTAAGGATGTTAAATGTCAGAATAATAGTAGAGAGAATTATTTATTTCAGCTTTTATTTATTTCATCACATTCCCAGTGGGTCAGAAGTTTACATACACTCAATTAGTATTTGGTAGCATTGCCTTTAAATTGTTTAACTTGGATCAAACGTTTTGGGTAGCCTTCCGCAAGCTTCCCACAATAAATTGGGTGTATTTTGGCCCATTCCTCTTGACAGAGCTGGTGTAACTCAGGCTGGATTGTACGCACAAGCTTTTTCAGTTCTGCCCACAAATTGTCTATGGGATTGAGGTCTGGGCTTTGTGATGGCCACTCCAATACCTTGACTTTGTTGTCCTTAAGCCATTTTGCCACAACTTTGGAAGTATGCTTGGGATCATTGTCCATTTGGAAGACCCATTTGTGACCAAGCTTGAACTTCCTGACTGATGTCTTGATGTTGCTTCAATATATCCACATAATTTTCCCGCCTCATGATGCCATCTGTTTTCTGAAGTGCACCAGTCCATCCTGCAGCAAAGCACCCCCACAACATGATGCTGCCACCCCCGTGCTTCACGGTTGGGATGGTGTTCTTCGGCTTGCAAGCCTCACCCTTGGTCATTATGGCCAAACAGTTCTATTTTGTTTCATCAGACCAGAGAACATTTCTCCAAAAAGTACAATCTTAGTCCCCATGTGCAGTTGCAAACCATAGTCGGGCTTTTTTATGGTGGTTTTGGAGCAGTAGCTTCTTCATTGCTGAGTGGCCGTTCAGGTTATGTTGATATACCGTGGATATAGATACCTTTGTACCTTCTTCCTCCAGCATCTTCACAAAGTCCTTTGCTGTTGTTCTGAGATTGATTTGCACTTTTCGCACCAAAACACGTTAATCTCTAGGAGACAGAACACGTCTCCGTCCTGAGTGGTATGACGGCTGCGTGGTCCCATGATGTTTATACCTGCGTGCTATTATTTGTACAGATGAACGTGGTACCTTCAGATGTTTGGAAATTGCTCCCAAGGATGAACCAGACTTGTGGAGGTCTACAATTTTCTTCCTGACGTGCACCTTGGCTGATTTTGTTTTATTTTCCCATGATGTCAAGCAAAGAGGCACTGAGTTTGAAGGTAGGCCTTGAAATACATCCACAGGTGCACGTCCAATTGACTCAAATGATGTCAATTGGCCTATTGGAAGCTTCTAAAGCCATGACATCATTTTCTGGAATTTTCCAAGCTGTTTAAAGGCACAGTCAATTTAGTGTATGTAAACTTCTGACCCACTGGGAATGCGATACAGTGAATTATAAGTGAAATAATCTGTCTGTAAACAATTGCTGGAAAAAGTACTTGTCATGCACAAAGTTTGATGTCCTAACCGACTTGCCAAAGCTATAGTTTGTCTAAGAACTACTATTATACAGTCTTTGTATTGAAGATTGTTGACTATTTTATTCTATATATTATGGCTTTATGTATGAATATGATTACCTCAGGCGGCAGGTAGCCTAGTGGTTAGAGCGTTGGGCCAATAACCGAAAGGTTGCTGGATTGAATCCCCGAGCTGACAAGGTAAAAATCTGTTTTTTTGAGCAAGGCAGTTAACCCACTGTTCCCTTGGTGCTGTGGATATTGATTATGGCAGCCCCCTGCACCTCTCTGATTCAGAGGGGTTTGGTTAAATGTGGATAATGCATTCAGTTGTACAGTCTGAGCAAACACTGAGAGAGAAACAACAACTTGTCAGATGGTGCATTGGAGACTGATGTATTCCCGTCTTTTCATAACATTATTGCAGATCTACATAAAAGACCAAAAAGAAGGCCGTGGTGTCACTCTTAATTTCTTGGGTCTTCTGTGGTACATATAAAGACCGCTACAGAAGAGCAGGTGTCCTTAGGGTTTTGTACGCTCAGTGTATATCAATGAAGTGGGACCATGTTTGGATACATGGAAACGGATCAGATTGAACACATGAGAAAGAGAGGTGATTTCTGGACACGTATCATCTTGTTACTCCTCATTTGAGGCCAGGTAAGAGCTACATAATCCGCCATCCGCAAATAGTGTTGAAGCGTTAAATCTGGTAAGATGGCTACAGGCTTGATTTTAAAGTCACTTTACAACCGCCAAGGTAGCAGATCATAACAACACACTTCTCATCGGGTATGCTGTTTTAGGTATCAGCTAATGACATGACTGTTGAAGCCTCAGCGGTTTTGTGCAGTACTGTACCTCTCAAAGTGTGCACCAAAGGATTGTTCTCTATTGTGCAATATTGAGACATAATTCTAAAGATTTGAAGGATCTTTTAAATTGAAGGATTACCATCTCGAATGTGTCCATTCATCCTGGGTAAAAAGTGGATTAATGGTACGGGATTACTGGGAATGTTCTGGATCATTGAGTGTATCTGTTTTGACTCTGAACAGAAGGGATACTCTTCATCTGATCCGAGAAGACGTTTCCATTGAAATTTGCTGGTTGTGTATATACTCAAGGCTCATACAAAAAATCTAAACATTTTTCAGGCAAGTCTAGAATGTTCTTCTAGAGAGATATCTTTGTGATGAAAAGCTCACAAGAGCAGGATAGAACAATCAGTTTTAGAACAATCAGTTTTGATGTGTCATGTTGTCAGTCCTCGGATTATGGAAAAGGTCTCTATCCCAATTATGATCAATGTGGGTGACATGCCTGGTGAGTATGCAGGCCATGGAAGAACTGTGACAGCTTCCAGGAATTGTGTACAGATCCTTGCAACATGGGGCCGTGCATTATCATGCTGAAACATGGGGTGATGGTTGGTGGATGAATGGCACGACAGGGGTCCTCAGAATCTGGTCACGGTATCTCTGGGCATTGAAATTGCCATCAATAAAATACAATTGTGTTCATTGTCTGTAGTTTATGCTAGCCCAAACCACAACCCCACCGCCACCATTGGGCACTCTGTTCACAACATTGACATCAGCAAACCGCTCACCCTAGTGAGCCACTGTTGGTAAGCAGATCTGGCGCTGTGGGATGAACCGAGGGATTCATCCATGAAGAGCTAACTTCTCCAGCGTACCAATAGCCATCAAAGGTGAGCATTTTCCCACTAAAGTTGGTTACAAAGCCGAACTGCAGAAAGGTCAAGACCCCGGTGAGGACGACAAGCACGTAGATGAGCTTCCCTGAGACGGTTTCTGACAGTTTGTGCAGAAATTCTTCAGTTGTGCGGATGGCTGGTCTCAGATTATCCCCCAGGTGATGAAGCTGGATGTGGAGGTCCTGGGCTGGCGTGGTTACTTGTGGTCTGTTGTTGTGAGGCCGGTTGGGCGTACTGAAAAATCCTCTAAAACAACATTGGCGGCTTATGATAGAGAAATGAACATGAAATTCTCTGGCAACAGCTCTGGTGGACATTCCTGCAGTTAGCATGCCAATTGCATACTCCCTCCGAAATTGAGATATCTGTGGCATTATGTTGTGTGACAAAACTGCACATTTTAGAGTGGCCTTTTATTATCCCCAGCACAAGCTTCTTGATATGCCACACCTGTCAAGTGGATGGATTATCTTGGCAAAGGAGAAATGCTTACTAACAAAGATATAAACAAATATGTGCTCAAAATTTGAGATAAATCATATTTTTGTGTGTTTGGAAAATTTCTGGGATCTTTTATTTCAGCTCATGAAACATGAGACCAATACTTTACATGTTGGGTTTATATTTTGTTCAGTGTAAATAGTGTTACCAGTTAACACTGTAGCTTACTATTTAGGGACTGTGGTTCATTAAGAAGCAGAAGGGAGAGGGCAAACAAGGGGTGTATCTGTATCCTGTCTGTTTAATCATGTATTGACAGGGCCTCAGGGAATGACTTGATTCTGCTGTTTAGCAAATGTCCTGACATTTCACTGTGTCATTGTAGAAAGACACAATGGAATAAAGCAGGATAAACTATGGCAGTATTCATGTGAAATGTAATGAGGAATTCAGGTTTTGAAGGAATTCTGTCATAAACTATTTTCAATTTGATTTGGGCCAAAATATTTCATTGAACAGTAAGATGGGAGTTTCATATGTACAGTTTTATGTTAGATATCACAAAATAGATACTATTTCCTCTGATACTGCATCTTTGGATTTGTCATGTTGCCTCATTATTAACTGACCTCAATCAATTGTGATCATTTCATACTTCTGTTTTTCTCTTGGTGTATCACCGCATCCAGGGTTGGGGAGTAACCGATTACATTTAATCAATTACATGTAAAGGGTTACAAAAAACGGTAACTGTAATCCGTTACATTACCAGCTAAAATATTGTAATCAGATTACAGATACTTTTAAAAACAACATGATTAGTTCAAGGATTACTTTTAAATTCAGAAAGGATGTTTGCGAGAAAAAAAATCTTTGAGACTTCTCTGTTTTCTCAATGACATTCAAATCAGCATTGAAAAAGGTTGCAAGTTTAAGTTTGTTCCACCTGAGCGAGTCTGAACACAAGTCAGAGACCACTATGATGATACACCAAATATGTTTGATGGATTGCGGGAAAAGAGCAGAATTAGGCTTTTGTAGGCTACAGTCCAAGCTATGTCTTCCAATGGTGTGACTGCAGTCGGCATCCAAAGATTATCCAACTTGAATAAACGCTTGGAGGTAAGGATGACAGTAGTGGTGTAGTCTACGGCCATACAGATATCATGTATTGATATCTACATAGCGCATTGATGTGAATCACACTACTACTCTCTCATTTAGCTATTTACGCCTTACGGATTGTGGTTGCTATGGATGGCTGTTCACAAGTCTAAGTGTGTATTTGAACCCAATAATGGTTGAATTCAAGAAGTTTAAGCTGCCTATCAATCATTGTTTTTGAAACCAGTGTGCAGCCAATGAAAAATATGCTTTTGCAACAGCTGCATAGTGTTGATCCAAGCCTACGGAATAAAATTGGGGCTTTTATTGCTCTAACTAATTCATGTTGATAAAAAAGAAAATCCATAGGCCTAATGGGCACATCTTCAAACATGCAAACTTTTGATAGACTTAAAGGGGCAATCTTTAGTTGCTACATCCCTTTTCGAAGATGTGTCCATTTACAGTGTGTGTGTATATGTATATACAGTACCAGTCAAAAGTTTGGACACACCTACTCATTCAAGGGTTTTTCTTCATTTTTGCTATTTTCTACATTGTAGAATAATACTGAAGACATCCAAACTATGAAATAACACATATGGAATGATGTAGAAAGCAAAAACATGTTAAACAAATCAAAATATATGTTATATTTGTGATTCTTCAAAGTAGCCACCCTTTGCCTTGATGACAGCTTTGCACACTGGAATGCAATTCAATGAACAGGTGTGCCTTCTTAAAAGTTAATTTGTGGAATTTCTTTCTTTCTTAATGTGTTTGAGCCAATCAGTTGTGTTGTGACAAGGTAGGGGTTGGTGTACAGAAGACAGCCCTAAATGGTAAAAGACCAAGTCCATATTATGGCAAGAACAGTTCAAATAAGCAAAGAGAAACAACAGTCCATCATTACTTTAAGACATGAAGGTCAGTCAATACGGAAAATTTCAAGAACTTTTCAAGTTTCTTCAAGTGTAGTTGCAAAAACCATCAAGCGCTATGATGAAACTGTCTCTCATGAGGATCGTCACAGGAAAGGAAGACCCAGAGTTACCTCTGCTGCAGAGGATAAGTTCATTTAGAAATTGCAGCCCAAATAGATGCTTCGCAGACACATCTCAACATCAACTGTTCAGAGGAGACTGCGTTAATCAGGCCTTCATGGTCAAATTGCCGTGTCTTTGTGAGACTGAGTAGGTGAACGGATATATCTCCGTATGTGTAGTTCCCACCGTGAAGCATGGAGGAGGAGGTGTGATGGTGTGGGGGTGCTTTGCTGGTGACACTCTCTGTGATGTATTTAGAATTTAAGACGCACTTAACCAGCATGGCTACCACAGCATTCTGCAGCGATACGCCATCCCATCTGGTTTGCTCTTAGTGGGACTATCATTTGTTCTTCAACAGGACAATGACCCAACACACCTCCAGATTGTGTAAGGGCTATTTGACCTAGAAGGAAAGTGATGGAATGCTGCATCAGATGACCTGGCCTCCACAATCACCCGCCTCAACCCAATTGAGATGGTTTGGGATGAGTTGTACCACAGAATGAACGAAAAGCAGCCAACAAGTGCTCAGCATATGTGGGAACTCCTTCAAGACTGTTGGAAAAGCATTCCAGGTGAAGCAGGTTGAGAGAATGCCAAGACTGTGCAAAGCTGTCATCAAGGCAAAGAGTGGCTACTTTGAAGAATCTAAAACATAAAATATTTTAAAATTTGTTTAACACTTTTTGGTTACTACATGATTCTTTGTGTTATTTCATAGTTTTGATGTCTTCACTATTATTCTACAATATAGAACATAGTCAAAATAAAGAAAAACCCTTGAACGAGTAGGTGTGTCCAAAATCTTGACTGATACTGTATATCCATTGATTCTTGAAGAATATACCTTATAAATGAGTCATGAGCATGAACTGTCACACTCCATGACAACCCAAAATGTAAGCTTGTTTTACTCCAATGTTTGTAAACATTGTAAATATAAACAAACACTGTACAGCCTCATAACATAGTTAAAACAATTATTTTATTGCATCCATAGCTCTGTCTAGTAATCTGAGAGTGGTTACATTTCTCCAGGCCCATCCCTCAGTTTTATTCCTAAACAGAGTTGGGGCGACCGTTTTGTTATTGTTTCATCTGTGGATTTTCCCTTTAAACAGCTGCATATTATCAAGATGTCAAAGTGTCACCAACAAAAAGGTAAACAATAGACCTATAGCAAATGCAGCATATGGCATTCATTTTTCACATGTAAATAGCACTTTTTAGTAGTACTCAAAGTATGCCATTCCACGAGCGCAGCACTTATTTTTCAACTCGAATCAATGAGCCCAATAAGTCCTCCATTACAACAAAATAATAAAGAACAGAGGGCTGGCTAATAAGTCCTTCGTTTTGGGGTCATGCTCAAGTAACACAACGTGACTAATTTATACATCCATATTTCCAAGTCCTATTCTTGAAGATCAAGGGGTATAACATTTATTGGAATGACTGGAATTCTGATAGACTTTGGTTTTTAATGTAAACATATAATTTAATTGTATTATTATATGTAGTAGAAAGCGATGGGTTAGAAGAAGTCTACATAACTAATCCATTAAGTGAAATGTAGCATCGATATATGGCCAGCTATGTAAATTTTAACATTGATTTATCCTGCAATAGATGTCATTCAATTGGTAACATAAATTGTTGTCTTCATCTAATGCCTCTTAAAAAGAAAGTAATCTAAAAGTAACGAAATGTAATCAGTGTTTGGGTAATCCAAAAGTTATGTTACTGATTACAATTTTGGACAGGTAACTAGTAACTGTAACAGATTACATTTAGAAAGTAACCTATCCAACCCTGACTACATCCTGTCGCACATCAAATTGAATAATACCCTTAGGGGATTACTATTGGTTAGAACCCATATCATTAAATAACAAACAGGTAAAAGGACATAAAGGTATAATATACTATATTTGGTAATCCCTGAACTTGTACTCAACAGCGGTCCTGAGAGGTGGTAGAAGAGAAATGCAACCCTTCATTTCAAACTGGCATCACCTCAGTCCAGGCATTTCACTGCCCTGATCAGAACAATAACATCTTTCATGATATGCCTAGCAACTAATCCCTTGTTTTGCCATTCCACTGGCGGTAAAACTGTCTCGCAAAGGCCCCGCGGCTGGAAACAAACCAGGGGCCTTTTACATTCATTCAGCCCTGGGAAATCACAGCTCCTGTAAAATTCATAGTGTTGAAGCATCACTACATTGGAAGTGTGACGCTGTTTACTGCTTTTTCCCATTTACCATGAAGTCACCTCGTAGCCCTGTTTCTACCCCCTGAGTGAAGTTTCAGAACTGTGTACTTCTCCTTAATGTGACATACTGCTTCTCCGCTAGTCGTGCTTAGTGTACATGTACTCCGTACAGGAAAGCCAGTGTTTTATGGCGATTGGGTGCAGAAGACCTGGCAACTCTTAGATGTGAACGATAATATTCTGAAATGAAGCATGGGAATTTGGCTGGGAAACCAGAAGCACTGTCCAAACCCCAATGCTCATCTACAAAGAGAAAAGACAAAACAGTGTTCATTTCTGCTCTAAAATCCTGCCTGTGTGACTGTGAATAAATTATGGATAATGACTGTTGTTACACAACTAATATAATGAAATTGCCAATGAGCCGAAGTCAATATTATGAAACTGCCAATGAGCCAGAGTCTGGTCCTGGGTAGGGAAGCCAACTCTGAGCTAAGGTACGAATCTCACCCAGCGACTTTAGCTACAAACCCACTGTCTTTCCATCTCAATTTCTTAGCAACAAAAGTTATTTGATCAAATTCAGATTTATAGAATTGGTTTTATTTAATTGAGGGATTGATGGATGGATTGATGGGTTGATTGATTTGAGATATGCCCATGAACTGCATTCTCCTCAATATGCACACAACTTCCTGTCCCAGTTCTGCATGGTTACTGGCTCAGAGTTCCCACTGAACAAGAGGAGTGTGAAATCAGGCTGCAGTCAGGGTCTACGTGAGTGTTCATTCCAGTCGGTGACATGATTGATACCAACAAACCTCAGAAAACAGGAACGTCATGGCGAGAGTCAAGCAATACACGCACCTCAATTACTCTGTTTAAAAAGCTGAGCATTCGGCTACGACATCTCAAGTAAATATATGACAGAATGATTACATATTTGTATAAGTGCTGACTGGAGCCAACTCAACATTCTTGGAGTAGACACCCCATGGATTGCAGTTTACTATGTGCCATAAATTATCACATTTAAAGGTATGACCCAGATGCAGAAGGTGTAGAAGTAACAAGAGTTTATTACAACCACAGGGGCAGGCAATTGACAGGTCAAGGCAGGCAGGGGTCAGTAATCCAGAAAGGGTGTAAGGGTCTAGAATGGCAGGCAGTCTCAGGGTCAGGGAAGGCAGGGGTCAAAACTGGGAAAGTCTGGAAAACAGGAGCAATAAACAGGCAGGAGCAGGGAAACAAACACTGGTAAGTTCTACGAACAAAACAAACTGGCACAGACAAACAGAGAACACAGGTATAAATACACAGGGGATAATGGGGAAGATGGGCGACTCCTGGAGGGGGGTGGAGACAATCACAAAGACAGGTGGAACAGATCAGAGCGTGACAATAAACCATGTACATATTGGGAAAACAACTATTTAGTATGATAGACAGCTGATAGACAGCAATTTTACAAATGGAATGTGACTTCTCTTGTCTTTTGCGACATCTGCCAATACATTTTCAAGATTTCCACACATAGTTTTGGAGTAACCATAGTATTCTTGGAAACTAACTGTGGGAGTTTTTTCATACAGTAGGTAAAGATAATCATAGGACTCAATAGAACAGCCCTATTTACACACTAGCTCTCAAAGGTAAAGTAAATTCACCCAAAAGGGTTTTTTCGGTTGTCCCCATATGATACCCTTTTAGGTTCCATGTAGAACCCTCTGTGGATATGGTTCTTCAAAAAGGTTATCCTATGGAGACAGCCAAATAACCCTTTTAGGTTCTAGATGGAACCTTTTTTCTAAGAGTGTACTGTAAAAACCTACTTTAACTAGTACCGCTAGCAACTAAACATCATGCAGTTTTGTATAGTTCGAATGAAGAAACACTTCTACTACTACTACTCTAGACTCCTCTCACAGGTAAATTATTTAAGTTTTTCAGAATTATATACAGTGCATTTAGAAAGTATTCAGAACCCTTGACTTTTTCCACATTTTGTTACATTACAGCCTTATTCTAAAATTGTTTAAATACAAAAAAATCATCATCAATACCCTCATAATGACAAAGCGAAAACATAAATACCTTATTTACATAAATATTCAGACCCTTTGATATGAGACTCAAAATTGAGCTCAGGTGCATCCTGTTTCCATGAATCATCCTTGAGATATTTCTACAACTTGATTGGAGTCCACCTGTGGGAAATTCAATTGATTGGACATGATTTGGAAAGGCACACACCTGTCTGTAAAAGGTCTCACAGTTGACAGTGTATGTCAGAGCAAAAACCAAGCCATGAGGTCGAAGGAATTGTCTGTAGCGTTCCGAGACAGGATTGTGTCGAGGCACAGATCTGGGGAAGAGTACCATAACATTTCTGCAGCATTTAAGGGTCCCCAAGAACACACTGGCCTCCATCATTCTTAAATGGAAGAAGTTTGTAACCACCAAGACACTTCCTAGAGCAATCGGGGAGAAGGGGCCTTGGTCAGGGAGGTGACCAAGAACCCGATGGTCACTCTGACAGAGCTCCAGAGTTCCTCTGTGGAGATAGAAGAACCTTCCAGAAGGACAACCATCTCTGCAGTACTGGTGGTGGCAGCATCATGCTGTGGGGATGTTTTTCAGCGGCAGGGACTGGGAGATTAGTCAGGATCAAGGTTAAGATGAACGGGGCAAAGTACAGAGAGATCCTGCTCCAGAGCGCTCAGGACCTCAGACTCTGGTGAAGGTTCACCTTCCAACAGGACAATGACCCTAAGCACTCAGCCAAGACAACGCAGGAGTGGCTTCTAGATGTGAAGATACGCACCCCAACCAACCTGACAAAGCTTGAGAGAATATGCGGAGAAGGATGAGAGAAACTCACCAAATACAGGTGTGCCAAGCTTGTATAGTCATACCCAAGAAGATCAAGGCTGTAATCACTGCCAAAGGTGCTTCAAAAAAGTACTGAGTAAAGGATCTGAATACTTATGTAAATGTGTTATTTCCGGGGGGGGATTATACATTTGCAAAAATGTAAAAAAACGTTTTTGCTTTGTCATTATGGGGTATAGTGTGTAGATTGAAGAGGGAAAATCTATTTAATACATTTTAGAATAAGGCTTTAACTTAACAAAATGTGGAAAAAGTCAAGGGGTCTGAATACTTTCCGAATGAGCAGCAGTTAACAAAGACGTTGCCATTGTAAGACATTGACATGGAGGGTTGTGAATGAACAACTGCAACCCCTTAGGTCTATTTATCGGAAAGGTTTTGCTCATCAACATTCCTTACCAGCTAGACAGGCTGTGGGTCATTCTGACAAATCCCCATTTTATTTTCATTAAAGGCACTTTAAAATCAATGTTACGATTCCTCACCAGCCACAATCTTTCAAACACCCGGGAAACGTCTGGGAAGAGAGCCGAAACACTCTAATCCTCCATCCTCGTGCCTGTTCAAAGTAAGTCCTATTACACAGAGCTCGGGAATCCTGGAAAAACTTGACATCATCGTTAGTATTCAGCCCCTAGCTGTCAAAACAAGCACTGAGACCATTAACATGTTGACGTATCTTGTTAGGGGAACAGTAAAGAGACACGTAGTCTACAGTACACCTACTACTGCTGCTACTGTGTGGGTCACAACTCAGCATATAATGTAAAGAGTTGTTTTGCAACTCTTAGAGGCAATGAAATAGTCCAAGACGCTGGTGACGGCAATCAAGGGTTCTAAGGTGTACATTGATTTAGAAAATGTCTTTCTCTGATATTTACCATATGGGAAGGTGACATTCTACCACAAAGCTGCTTGTTCTAAATAAGAGCATTCAAGTTATTATCTGAGGCTATGGTTTCACTGTTGGGGCATTATATAGATGCAGTCCACAGTAGATGCTTAGCTAGACAATCTGATATAGTAGCATCATGTGTCACACAACATTTAACAACTTTAACAACCATGTTCCAAAGATGATTGTATGATATAGTACATGTGTCCTATATCCATGTCTCCCAACTTACCAAAGACACTTTCAATGGTTTGTTGGATATCAAGTGTCCTTAAAACCGAAGTGCCGAAGAACATCCACATCAGTCACTACAGTAAGTGCTCTGCCGTAATCACCTTTGAATGACTGATTGGGGAGTTCCGTGTAAAAGCATTCAACAGAGTCTGAAGCTGGGACTAAGTGCATTACATACTGTATATCCCTATTTACGGGGTCAGAGCAGAGGTCTAGACAAAATAACGCAACCATTATGCTATCTGTTTTGTCTAAATGGAATCTGTTGGCATCAGTAAATAGGGATGATGATTTAGAATGCAGAGCACAAAGGTGGTGGAGCGCAGACTATAGAAGACGGTGATCTCATTTTCAGTCTGTGGGCCTGGGGGAGGACGGGGTCATGTGCTGCCTTGTCATCACCGGCTGTCCCTTCCTAGCCTCAGCTAGAAACAGAGGCTGAGACCAGTGAGTCAGGGGTGTTCATCACACACACACATCAGGCTTTTCTCTCAGTTGCAGCCTTCACTACTGTACATACTAGTCTGCCATAATGAGTGTGTTTGTGTGACATATCAGAAGTCTTGTGCTTAAAAGGGAATATGTGCTTAAAACAGTACATATGATATAGCCTTGGGCATGAAGTAGCATACAAACCATTAAACTGAGCCGGTATTGAATTTAGGTCTTAGACAGGGTTGGACAGGACATAAGTCAAGGGACTGTTAATGTTCATGTGGGTAAATAAAGGTCTGAGGGCCCGATTCAGACATAGGAAATATACGTCTTTTCTACACAAGTCTCAGTAGTTGGTATTCAGATTTACCTTATGCTAGTGCGTAACGGACTTTGCAGGCGTGGATCCCTTGGTGCTTTGAATACAATTAATTCAACCACTGAAAACCCTCCCACTTGCTGGTCAACGGAATTTCTCGTCAAGTTTTCATTCAATAGAGTTTTCAGTACATTTATGTAAAGCCCTTCCTTTAAATTTGGTGTACCTTTAATTTTCTGAAGTTAAAGGTGCAGAATATTAGGTCTGGGCCATGTAAATCATGCATATTCATCTCCTTTTCTGCAACAATTGGTATATAAAAAATACTCTGATCTTGTATATTAATTAAGGTTAGGAAGACATTTATGGGAAAAAAAATGGTTTGGAGAGCCTTTACGCACAAATTATATTGGTGAATCAAAAATACAGTGGTTGATTCAGGTTTCTCGACCTAATTCATCATTTCATCGCTCGTAAAGGTGGCGGAATTATGAAGGAATTCATTCAAGGTCAGAAAACAGCTGTAGACACACCTCTGCCACACCTTCATTTTAAGATCTCCACCACAAATGAATAGCGGGTGAATAGAATGCTATTAAGTTCAGGTCTGAATACACATAGAGAGAAAAGTGCATAAAAAGGGAATTACATTCCATTTACACACTCTTAACTCGGGTTGGAATCGGCCTCGGAGTGAATATAGGTCACACAAACACATACACACACAGTGCACACACAGAAAGACAGTGAGTAAGAGGTGAGGAAAAGTGAACAGAACTGAATACTATGCAGGCGTACTACTCTCTCCCTCTCGTCAAAACCTTTGCTAGGAGTCCAGATCACACACATATAGTGTGTCTCCTGAGTCCTGTTGCACTTGGTATGTAGTTTTCACAGCCTCCAGTCCAAACCCCCCACAAAACCGTGACAGTCCCCTTACTTCACTGCCATCTGACGCCTTTGTCCATCAGAAATACGATTTGGGAACCTCAAACATGACATACAGCTGTCTCTATAGTTGAGCACCTCTGGACCACGTTGTTTGAATTATACTGTTGACAAGTCAAAGGCACAGTGGTGAATTTGAATGGTAAGCGGTGCCATTGCTGCCATTTTACAGGCTCTACTCATAAACCGCATGTGAACAAAGCATGGATAGGCCTAACAATTTAATTTGGTTGGTCATTTTACAGGCTCTACTCATAAACCGCATGTGAACAAAGCATGGATAGGCCTAACAATTTAATTTGGTTGGTCATTTAGGTCAGGAGGAACAAACACACTTATAGTACACACACACAAGCATACATATACACACACACACAGACAAATGCACACAAATGTACACACACACACAGTTTTTAAATCAAAATAGAGGACTGGATTTTAAATTATTCAACTTTAAATGGTACTCTAGCACTGTAGTAGACCTACCACTGCTCATGACATCACTATTGTCTCACCTTCATCTGGCAGTGTGTGTGGGGAGACCCTAGATAATATCGTCTCAGATCTTATAGAGCTTTCCATCCAGTCATGACTAAGGAATATCCATCTCTCTCTCCTGGTTTTTATGGCCATCTACAGAATAAGACTGAAGCGCCATTACTCTTTATGCATGGAGCAAGAGGAGCCGCATGGGCAATAGGTAATGCTGTGATTAGTCTGGTCAGATTTAAAGTCATTTAGCAGACGCTCTGGGGGGGGAAACAAACTTAATATACTTGAAAATGACTAAAACCAACTGAAAACTGAAAACTGTGTAGAAATGATCATGGACCTACATTTATACAGTTTCTTGACTGTGTCCAGCTCATTAATAATCACCTAAATTAAAGCCAGACAGTCAGGGAGTATAAAAAATTCCCCCAAACAATGGATAGTTTCCACGGCGAGGAAATATAACATATTTTCAGTGCTTCCCTCTGGACCTCGTTAAAGACCAATTGCGTCCCTCCGGACCTCATTGAAGATCGAGTGCGGCCCTCCTGACCTTGTTGAAGACCAATTGCGTCCCTCCGGACCTCGTTGAAGATCGAGTGCGGCCCTCCTGACCTTGTTGAAGACCAATTGCGTCCCTCCGGATCTCGTTGAAGATCGAGTGCGGCCCTCCTGACCTTGTTGAAGACCAATTGCGTCCCTCCGGACCTCGTTGAAGATCGTGTGCGGGCCTCCTGACCTTGTTGAAGACCAATTGCGTCCCTCCGGACCTCGTTGAAGATCGAGTGCGGCCCTCCTGACCTTGTTGAAGACCAATTGCGTCCCTCCGGATCTCGTTGAAGATCGAGTGTGGCCCTCCTGACCTTGTTGAAGACCAATTGCGTCCCTCCGGATCTCGTTGAAGATTGAGTGCGGCCATCCGGACCTCGTTGAAGATCGAGTGCGGCCCTCCGGACCTCGTTGAAGACCGAGTGCAGCCCTCTGGGGGCAAAATGAGTTTGACAACCCTAACATAAGGCAACAGGCCCTCCTATAGCCTTCAACATAGCTTGATCAAGTCCCTTTTACAGGTTTGCAGTTACAGTATATAAAACACACCCTTCTCCCTCTTTTCCGCAGGACACTTCTTCATTACTGGAGCCTGATCTTTATTGGAGGACCATATCAGTATATCTGGATTGAGAAGCTCTCATAGGAAAACCTAATTACAGTATGTGGAAGTCAAAAAAGAATACACAGACACTGAGGGCTTTATACCCACGAGCTCTAATTCAAAAGGATCCCGCAAAATGACTGTTGGCTGTCAGCCCCAGCCTTGTCACCACCAGGGCCAAACCGCTGGTGTTTGTAAGACAACCCTCACATCCCCCCCAACCATCACTTTCACCCCCATAACTAATTTCCACAGACTTTACTCATCAACAGGGGAAAACAAACTCTCTCCTCCACCACTTTCACCCCCATAACCAATTTCCACCGCCTTTCCTCTGCAACAGGGGAAAACAGAGACAAGTGGAGTACTATTATGTCAGTATTTCATAAATGTTCCATCTGCTGAAGCCCTGTTTCTTTGCTATGTTTTCACCTATCGCACCCAACTGTGTAAAAGCACACTGGGGGAAGCTAATAGCTCAAGCCTACGACAGTTGGACAGACATAGTTTCTCAACAATGCAGATTTCCACTCAGTGTGTTGTATTTATTGGTTTGAGTACCTCGAGAGTGAAATACTTTGAATCAGCATCGGAAAACTCTCTTAAGAGGGCAATTTCTATCAAATCAGCCACAGTGTAACTTAAGTCATTATATCCCTCAGTCAATAAGAGTCATTCCTTATCTTCTCATAAAAGATTCATGAGTCAGTGGTCATACAAAGCCCACTGGGCACACCGGTTGAATCAACGTTGTTTCCACGTCTGAAATGACGTGGGACCAATATAGAATTGACGTCTGTGCCCAGAGGGAGACAGCTTCAGTACTCTCCAGAATTTTTGCTTTTAATTCCAGAAATGGCACGATATTGATTCTATGGATGGACTGTACTTGAGTATTGATGCAAACTAAGTGACTGCTATTTTTCCACTGTTGTTTGGCAATACCGCACTGCAACACAATCTCTGTGAGGGTCATACCACCTCATCTTTTCACATTTTCAAATGAGCATCAGAGCACGGGCCCTTATGGAGTAAGCATTTTAGGGTGATTGTTTCAATGAGCTGTATACTGTGACCCTTGAAGCACTAGAATAATTGAATAAGTCCCTGCTGAGTGGGGAAATTCAGGCAACAACAAAAACCATAGCTACTTTTATTGAAAATTCAGGCAGAAACAATGACTATTTCTCAAATAATCACCTACACTGACATGAACATAGCCACGTATGATTAATATACAGTGAAACCAATTTAGAAATGCTGGGAAATAGATCAGCAATGTACCGTCTATAGCCCTCACCTCAGTATACTACATATGGTGCCTGAATCTGAAGTACCTATTATCCCGGTGGGGCACTCATGCTTTATCGCCTGTGACGTGTTGGTCCAGGATCCTCTGATATGAGTGATTGACCCGCAGTTTGGGACGGGGGCTTGTAAAAGTGGCTCCTGTGGGTAGCCTTGTGTTTATTTCAGGGGAGATGGGGGAGTGTGTCAGGGCCTATTACCCCAGTGGTCAACTCACTCATTTGAGGACGGCCTGTAGGCCTGGGTGAAAACTGGGGTTTCTCACCCAGCCCCTGCATTGTGGAAGCATATACAGTACCAGTCAAAAGTTTGGACACACCTACTCATTCTAGGGTTTTTCTTTATTTTTACTATTTTCTACATTGTAGAATAATAGTGAAGACATAAAAACTATGAAATAAAACATGGAATCATGTAGTAACCAAAAAAGTGTTAAACAAATCAAAACACATTTTAGAGTGTGCAAAGCTGTCATCAAGGCAAAGGGTGGCTACTTTGAAGAATCTAAAACATAAAATATATATTTTTTTGGTTACTACATGATTCCATATGTGTTATTTCATAGTTTTGATGTCTTCACTATTATTCTACAATGTAGAAAATAGTAAAAATAAAGACAAAGTAGGTCCAAACTTTTGACGGGTACTGTAGGTACCATGGGATCATTATCAAACTGGGGACTTGCATACTCTTCGTTTTTCCATTTCCCTACTGCCTCACTATGATGACATATGGCAAACTTTACAGATATCCCTCGTTTTGATTTATCTGCTAACCGTTTCCATATAGATTTCATGAAAAATGTGGCTTTGAAAGAGTTTTCCCTATGCAACGTGTCATTCAAAGACTTGGCTCCTGAAAGCTGTGGTTTCTCTTGAGTGAACAGAGAGGGAAACCCAACAAGCCGTCACCATGGTCGTGTTCATTGGGGCATGCAACGGAACATTTTAAAAACATTTTGCAACAGAAATTAAAAAAAATTGTGTTTCTAATTGGAAAAATCCAGTAGTCCCTCCCTGTTTCAGTATTTTTTCTTCCATTTGGTCCCCAGTGAACACAACCATTCAAACTTGCCTGATCAAAGGTAGTAGCCTCTAGATCTACAGTATTTTGATAGCCAATGTATTCTCCCCAATTTCCCATTCGTCTCCCTCTCTTAAAAGACTGGTCCTCTAAAATGACTAGGTAGCTTTCCTAACCCCAAAACCAAAGTCTCTCAACTCCAGGGGAACTCCTGAAACAAATACCTCTTTTAAACTGAAAACTCAGTTGTACGTACTGGATCCCATTTTCATGGCGAACCTGTGACCCAGAATATAGAGGGCCGTCTGTGACATCACATCTTCTCTGAACGCCAATAAGAGTGCTTGTCAGAGGGAGCCGCTGCCTGTTAATTGGCATGCCTGGGGCTGGTTATTGCCCTAATAAAGCTAGCGGGGGACATGGCAACTGAGGGTGTTGCATAATAAGGGGATTTGAGACTGAACATTTTGTGTGGAGCCTTATTTTCTTAGACAACTTGAAGCAACTGTCTTCAGTGTGATTACATGTTAGTGTCCCATTAGCAGTGTAGTTGTTGCCTCTTCAATACAGTCTCTTATTGTGTGTACTCTATGTGGGTGAACTCTCTTTCGCCGTTTTCTCGCTCTCGCTCTCTTTCTCTCTCTCTCTCTGCCTCACCTTCCTGTCTTCGTGTCTGATTTAAAATGTCACTTTTTAAGAGGAAGATAGTCTTGAAGAGTTACTGCAGGCATTATGAACTTATTTGAACTTTACAATGCATGGTTCACCTCAAAGATTTAAACCAGACACATCAATTCCACACTTATTCATCTGCCTTTCCACACACACACACACACACACACACACACACACACACACACACACACACACACACACACACACACACACACACACACACACACACACACACACACACACACACACACACACACACACACACACTTTTCCCATGATCTTTATAACAGGCACAACTAGCTGAAAAGGTTCCACCATTCCAATCCTCTATCCAAACAGCACGAAGATGTATCCTTCTGATTCCAGCCTCTCCAAGTATGATTAAGCACCCCAGCTTCTTCTCATGGTCTTGAATAAAATGCTGTCATATAAAAGTGAACATGACAGATGGTCAGACTAACTCCTTTCATGTTTGCCCAGAAACAAACAATAAAAGCTGTTGGCTGGCAACTGCAGCATTGCAACATTAGATCTTCTCAAGATATCTGAACACACCTTGATATAACACAGGTTCATTTCCTATGGCAGGAAGACAGGGTTGGTGACTTACGGTAAGTTTCAGTATATTGTTTTGGCCCGATGTTAATCGAAAGATGAATATGTGTAGATCTGAATATGGACAATAAGTAATGGAATGGAACAATTTCACAAACAATAGCCACCACAAATCACAAGGAGAATCATCTCCAGTTACATCTCTATGGAAATGAAAGCTCCATTCCCCAGCCATACTGGACCAGTATAATGTTCCACTAGCATGTGATGAAGAGGTTCCAGGCTGCACAGAGGAAGTGACTCACTGGTAGCCTGTTACTGAAAACACCACATTGTGAGTATAAGCAAGGACCCAAATGAAATCACGTCATAATGGCTCTCACACACACACAATCACACCCACACGCTCGCACACACACACGCACGCACATAAAAAACGTGTGCAAGCACACACATACACACACCAGAGGAGGCTGGTGGGATGAGCAATAGGAGGATGGGCTCATTGTAATTGCTGGAATGGACTAAATGGAACTGTATCAAACATATCAAACATATCAAACATTTGGAAACCACATGTTTGACTCCATTCCATTAATTCCATTCCAGTCATTACAATGAGCCCATCCTCCTATAGCTCCTCCCACCAGCCTCCTCTGACACTCACACACAGACATACACCTGAATGATATCATGGCATAATGGCATATGGCCTCTGCCCACAGCAATCCGTATATGCTGTATATGCTGGTAGAATGCCCTCTGACCAGAGTAGGGAAACTAGATCTGCTTATTATCATTAGCATAGAGCCACATTCTGTATATCTAAATTACATTTCACTTGTAGTGGGTTGGTGCCCACTACAGACAGATGCCAGGTCAGAGTTAATTAACTCTTCCAGAGTTAATCAATTATCATCAGCAACCTCTAATCTCTTTTTAGAGGGCAGACTGGCAACACTGTATTGGGTCTGTGTTATCCTACCAATCATCACCATGTCAGAGGACTCTCCTCCTATCCAGGGGTTTCCGTTCAGGCCAAACAGACAGACCATGCTATAATGTACAGAAGTGGCACAATTGAACATTGTTAGACTTAATCAACAAGACCAAGACCACAGTTGTGCTTAATTTTATTTTTTATTTTTTATTTTACCTTTATTTAACCAGACAAGTCAGTTAAGAACAAATTCTTATTTTCATTGACGGCCTAGGAACAGTGGGTTAACTGCCTGTTCAGGGGCAGAACGACAGATGTGTACCTTGTCAGCTCGGGGTTTGAACTTGCAACCTTCCGGTTACTAGTCCAACGCTCTAACCACTAGGCTACCCTGCCGCCCCAGTCATACTTTCTAGCATATCCTGCTAGTGACAACTACAGCCAAGTCGGTTGCCAAGTCAGAACAAACTCAATCTGGGAGATTGTAGAAATCCTTTGGCAGTTTTAACACTAAGTCATTCATTTCAATTAGACATGTAAGAAATGTACTGCTCCCTGGGATTCAAAGGCCGATTTCTCCATCCTCCAGGAGCTTCCAGTCCAGGCCCAATGGGCAGGGTCGGCAACCCTAGCTACAGGAACCTCAACGGCTGTGTGGGCCAGTCGTCTTCCCTTCCCACCACTTCCTGTAGAAAAGCCTTGGTACTGCCAATTCAGTTCCACTGTCCCATCATGAATCATGACTCACCCAACCACTACTATACTAGAGTACCCCTCTCTGGGATGTTAGAGTGAAACTTCCAGTTAGAGTCCCAACACTCTAAGACTGTCTGGGAAGGAATTTGTTTCACTGGAATTTGTGGGAGGTGGATATTGTATTGTAATGTTAAGCACAAGATGCAATGGTGAAATGTGGGTCATTAGGTTTTTATTCATTGTCCCAACACTGTCAGGGAAATCATTTGTTTGACTGCAATTGTGCAGTTGAATTTTTTGTATTGTAGCATGACAAAAGTACAAGTTTGCCAAGCAGACTTGCCAGTAGATTGCTGAAACGTGGGTCCTTGGCTATTTCTTGTACACACAAAACATAAAATTATGGAATCCTTGACAGAAGGATTGTGGGTATCAGTCTAGGGCTCAATCATGCATTTGAAAGACACATAGAAACTATTCAAGGAGCCAAATCACACTATAACATCTACTCCACATAGAATAATTTATTATTTCCATTTGCTATATTCCAATGATTCATGTCTGTTTTAGTCTTCTCGATGAAGAGCCCGTTACATAAATCTGTCCATGGTTCAGTTGCTTCGCCTATGACTCGTCCCTCCTTAAAAGGCGCAGAATACGGTCAAGGGGGTATTTGACTCAGAGAGTAAATCCGTGATTCTCAGAAACCAGAATCTGTATTAGATCTTTATCTCTGGCAGATGGCCAAATCTCATTAAAAGGAGTGGAATAATCCCTGTTTGAAGATCATACATGGTAACTGTACTGATGGCAACCAGTGTAAAACAATGGTGAGCAGCACCATCTTCTGGGTGAATACAGGAACAACAAAAACCAATGACTCCCTCACTCTAGCCAGCAGGAAAGAGATGGAAGTCAGAGGCAGTGTCCCAAATGTCCACCATATTCCATGGGTCCTGGTCAAAAGTAGTGCACAATATAGGGAATAGGGTGCCATTTGCGACACAAACAGAGACTTGGTATGAGACAAACAAAACCCAGGAATCCAATGACAAATTTATTGCATACTACATGTCCTGTTACAGCCTGTACAGCGTATAGAGAACATACATGATCAACAAATCAGAATGTATATAGCTCTGACTTCACAGTATACAAATCACAGAACAAAGTAGTACCCTGTTTCACATTTAAATAATACAAAGTGCACAATTAAAGTTCATTAAATTCAACTTCATCAACAACTGTTAAAACAGAACTGGTTTTCTCTCCCAGAAAGAGTAAAGGACCACTGCATTAAAGCTTTACATTCAGAGACCTAAAGAAAAGGTATATTATTGGATTATGAGGAGATATTTTGCTGAAAGTACTCCATCAGTCTAGGTGGTTCCAAAAGTGACCCATGCATTACATTGGAATGAAACTAAAATACAAACCATAAACCTTCATATGTACATAATATCTATTTTTTCTCTAAGCATATTTGGCACCATTTTTTAGCATAGAATACAAGTACAATGTATAACACAGCTTTTGCAATAATTTGGAGGTAATATAACATTCTGGCACAACACAAGAATAAGTATTTATGGAAAGGAAAGAATATATATGAATTCCTTTTCGTTGAGGGCTGTAAACTGACTGAACAACTTCTCCAGTTTGATGCTAAAAAAGCTACCTCTGCAGGAGGGATTCGCCCTATAATGAACATAGTCAGAATCAACTCCTGCAGAACCAAACCCTGTCTATAACCATCAAAGGACCAAACACCATATTCACTGACTGCACAAATATGATGTTCAGAGCGCAAATACTACCTATAATAACAACCAACGCACCCTTTCTCAGAAGACAAAAAATCAGTGGTCCTCAACCTCTGGCCTGTGGACTGGCACCAGTCCCAGGGATGCTGCTGACCGGTCCATCAGATGGTTAGCTGACAATAATGTAGCCAGATCTCAAGTGCTGTTTTGGTATAGGCCTAAGGAGTCCTTCGAGGAGGAAGGACCATAGCAACTTGACGGTTCTTGGTACCCGAGGGACCATTGTTTTCCGGCCCCAGTGGTACAGAAAAGGTTGAGAAGCACAGTTATATGACACAGAATTACTGTGGGAACCTTGAAAGGGTCATTTTGGGGAATGTAAACACAACCACTTCATATTTTGGTTTTTAACCCTCAGTTAACTCAGGAGAATGGGGTGCCATGGTTGGTATTATGTGGCACAGCATTTGATGTATTTGGGTTACTTTAAGGGGTTTTCCAGACTTGTCTTAAACCACCTCGACAAACAAAAAGTAGGTATTATTTATATCATTAATAATATATTCAACTATACTATATTTATTAATAAAAATATGGGTATAGTAACATCAATATATTGAATTGTTCAACATTATGATATTATATTTATAAATTCTTATGAATATATATATATATAGGCATCTGCTTGTGTTGAACAGAAGCTGTGCGAGATATGACATAATAATAACTCTAACATCTTTATTTATACTCCTCCAAATAAATGCAAATAAATGCATTCGCCATTGGTCTACGAGGTAAGCCAACCACGAACTGCGATACTGAATATGAATTGAACCCTCCCATGCACAGAGAGGTTTCAAAACAGGTCAAGACTGGTTTCAAAACAGGCAGGTGAAAACCCCTACACAAGTCCAGAGGGGGAAGGCTATTGGGGACGCACACAGGCGTACCAAGTAAAACAGCACCCCCTAATGGACAAGCACACAACCTACAGATATATTTCAGATCTATAGGATTTCCTCAGATTTAGCATTTTGGTCAGTGTCATTTGTGGGGCTTCATGAATCATAATACTACCACCTAGGCTAAGAGGTTTCACTGTCACCCACAGGTTAATGGGATTTATCTAGAGTTACATCAAACATCAATGATCAACCACTATGGTCCAATGGCAAAGTATACCATCACATTCACTTGTTTTCACTTCGTGGTTACATCTCTCTTTATCCTTCCACTTTACACCTTCAACTGTCTCTGCTAAATTTCGCATTGATCGCAACACATTTGTTTTACATCACCAACATATCTGACATAGCAGCAAAACTACATACAAATGTACCACACTGTAATATGAACAGAAAACAAGGAACACACCCTTCCTTCAGTTCATGGAACCTGTATTAACATCTGTGGTGGGGCACAGTACTATGTGTTGATATATGAGCTACTGTAATGAGCATATTCTGGAGGGGAAAGCTCTTCCAGCTTGATGTATTTACCAGTGATAGAAATACACTTGTATGCCTCAGGCTTTGATTGGCAAGCTGCCTTATAACACCCTGATAACTCCACTGTATCTTCCACAGATGTACCGAACCACCAATCCCATAAGCCTCAACCCCTAAAGAGGAACAA
The DNA here is from genome assembly GCF_018296145.1 of Oncorhynchus tshawytscha. NCBI lineage: Eukaryota > Metazoa > Chordata > Actinopteri > Salmoniformes > Salmonidae > Oncorhynchus > Oncorhynchus tshawytscha. The sequence goes on from NC_056448.1 coordinate 27,636,342, forward strand.
GAAACGCAACACCAACAAGTATATGTAAAAGTATATGCCTGGATCCAAGACATGCAGGCAATGTCCACCATCACAGATGGTTTAACTCACTAACAGGTGTAATAACGAACAAGGAAGGATCCCTTCAGCAGCCCAATGAAAAGAGCGAGCACTTCAACACCAAGGCCAATAAAAGATAGCCCGCATGCAATTTGCGCAAAAAGGCAAACAAATGCCCATATTCTTATTCATAACATAACTCCACGTTTGTCTATGCAAATCTACTCAACAATGGCATTGAGAAGCTCACGATATCCACAATCAAAATGACTCGGGTTGAGATCGGAAACAAGAGATAAAGTGAATACCCTGCTGCACCAAGCCACGATAAGCTCTACTTCTGCAATAAGCAATGGGGCAGTTTTCTACACTGACAAGGAAAAGGTTCATATCCCTCTTTTTGCTATTCTCTAACAGCTACAATTCACTCTGAGACCCAATGAAGTCTTATGAAAAACAAAGAGAAAAAGATGCCCTCCAAATCAATTCAATTGCCACATATCCCCATTTAAATACCACAGGTTCTGTCCTACTAAATATTGAGACTATATTCTGGAGTTATTTCCATGGATACAAATAATAAAGCTACACAACAACTGGGGTTCAAGCACCATGAGGAACCAGTATTGTGGCATTAAGAGATGGTAGAGCTACAACAGTGCAAGGGCCTCCTGAGCTGGGCAAACTGGAGCCACATGCAGCACACGGTAGCAAGCATGTCAGTCTCCCTACTAATGAAGGGGACTGAAATAGGCCCGAACGGAACCAAAATGGAGCCGAAATGGTGCTCAAAAGCAGCCAAAATTAAGCCTGAATGGCCACATTGCTGCTCGGTTGTCTTGCACTTCCACTTCAAAGGGTGCATCCTAAAGGCCTGTGAGATCCACGATGGCCTTAATGAAAATGGTGTCGTCGCGGATGTAGGAGTTCTTGGCGTCGAGCTTGGAGAGCGGGCAGAAGAGCGGGCAGCCGCTGGCGATGTTCATCTCACTTACAGGCCTCTGGAAGGAGGAGGAAGTGACGTCGGGCCGGAAGGCATCGATGATGTGCTCCCTGTTACTCTGGTCCAGCAGCATCAGAGTCACCTGGTGAGAGAGAGAGAGTTTGAATTTTAAATCATCTTTATTGGGTCTGGGAGCTCACAACACTATATACACTCATACAAAACCATAGTTACACATCAATTAAAAACAACACCAAATTCTCATCCACAGTAACTAAACATAACAGCCTCTAAATACCCCATATACTCAAACAGTTCAATATTGTTAACCAGTTTGTAATAGGCAAACTCAACTCTGTCTCGCTGCCAACATTCCCTCCAGCATTCCCACCCATCCACAGACCCCTGTCCCCGAATACTGTTCTTTCAGGTCTTCCATATTGCTAATTTGGCTGCCCCTGACACAAAATTAAGCAAAGTAACTACACCCCTTTGACTAAACCTGTACTTTAGCCCAAATATAAACAGTTGGGAAGAGAAAACCTCTCCCAGAGCTGAGAACCAATTAGTGATCAGGTCAATCATCACGACCAACCTGGGACATTGTAAAAACAAAATGTGCCAGAGTTTCAGACTCAGCACAAAATGGACACCCTTCCTCAACTGTCGGATCCAGATGTACCAGATGCAAGGTGGCTATGGCTCCATGTATTATCCTCCATTGTAGGTCAGCCGTCCTCTTTTCAATAGGCAGTTTGTATAAAGACCAACAGCCTTTTGGGGGAGGCACCTGCACCAAACACACCCGCCCACCTCGTCGATTTTACCCCATCCAGGGAAAAGGCAAAGGACACTTTTACACAGATTTTATACATGGCCTTCTTTCCCAACAACTTGAACTCCTCCAGCTCCGGGGTCTCGAAGGAAAGCAGCATCCCCACGTCCTTCTCGAAATCCCCCGCCGCAGCACTTACAATCAGTGCAGGGAACACATAATCCAGACCGTCCTTCCACCGATCAGAATTGGAAGTGTCAGTCACATATTGTCGATGAAGTACTGGCAAAGAATTACAGACCTCATCTACGACCTTCCTCAGTAGAAGAGATGATCGGATCCCTGCTCCTTCTCCCAGCTCCTCCAACGATCTGCTCCTGCTCCGCATCGGATGACCCAGCTTAGTACACCCCACACCTAACAGGCATGAACGTAGGCTGGCTGAAACCATAGTACGGGACTGGAAGGCAGTGTTATAAAAAAAGAGGCTCTTCAAAAAGCCACATCCCTGGTGGCGTGACGGCCTTACGGGACATGACAAAAACTCTCCAAGCCTGCATAACAGACTCATAAAATGGAGACAAAAATCAGACAAATCACCTCCCTCTAACTTTAAGAGGAAAAGATGCTTGTCTAAGCCCAAACAGCCCTCTCTCCTCATCAATGTGTAGACTGTGTCAACCCAGCTAAAACCGTCACTGTGCAACAGTCTCTGGGCTGCTTTTTTGAAGCCGAAAAGCCATGATCCTGGAAGAAATGTCCACCAGACCTTACCCACCCTAATGCAGTTGCAGGTACAGGGCTGTAGCTTTAATCCAATGTTGTCCTGACCAAAATAAATTGATAAGGGTCCTCTGAAGCTCTTGTATCAGACCCACAGTGGCTGTAAAATCATTAGTCTATGCCACAGGGTAGAGGCAGCAAGATTATTAGCTACCAGGACCCTTCCCCTATAAGACAGCTGGGGTAGCACCCACTTCCACCTTGACAGTCTGACACACACTTTCTCCACTACACCCTCCCAGTTATTTTTCTGAAATTACATCAGAGCCTAGAAGAAACCCCAGTCTTCATCCCATCTCTTCCCCACTGAAGCCCCTCTGGTAACCGTGAAGCTGACCTGCCCACAGCGATTCACTCTTTTCCCAATTGACTCTAGCTGAGGAGGCCCTCTCATACACTTTTAAAGCATTTGAGAGAACCTTAACATCCTCATCCCCTGTAATAAAAACTGTCACATCATCTGCATACGCAGACAGTGCTATCGTGGGACCCTTCATTACTCCTGGCACAGAAAAACCAGTAAGCCTCGCTCTTAAAAAACAAAGCATTGGTTCAATTGCCAGACAATATTACTGTCCCGAAATTGGGCATCCCTGCCTGATACCCCTTTGGACGGGGATGTGGCAACTCAAACCACCCCCACCTTCACCATACATGAGGCCACAGCATACAGTAAACTCATCCAAGACAAAAACACATCCCCAAACCCAAAGGCTTTCATTGTTTTGAACAAGTACTGGTGGTCCACATGGTCAAAAGCCTTCTCCTGATCCATTGAAAGTAAACCCACATTCACATCAGACAGTTTACTAATGTCTAACACATCTCTTATTAGAAACAAATTATCAACAATAGTGCGGTCAGGTACACAGTCAGACTGGTCCTTGTGGACCAACAGCCCCAGATATTCTTTCAACCTGTTTGAGAGACATTTAGATCAAATTTTATATTCTGCACACAGCAACGCAACAGGTCGCCAATTTTCTATGAGAGCCAAATCCCCCCCCCTTTGGCAACAATGAAAGCACAACAAGTTGACAAGATACAGGAAGACAACCCCCAGGAAAAGATTCACACACCACGTCTTAAAATTCCTCCCCAATAAACCCCCAAAAGTGCTTATAGAACTCAGATGGTAAACCATCGATGCCAGGGGCTCGGCCTGATGAGAGCTGCATAACTGCTGTGGACAGCTCCTGCAGAGTAATGTCAGAATCCAAAGCAACTCTCTGCTCAGGGCCCAATTGAGGAAGACCTTGTAACAACTGATCAGTACTCAGAGAATCACAATCCTCCGCCTTCTAGAGGGCAGAGTAGAAATCCACGGCATGTTGGCGCATTTCATCCGTGGTCACCTTCCCATCAGGGAGACAAAGGCAGACCATCTGTTTACGTTGCAATGTCAATACACAAAAGTAAGGTTAGACAGGTTGTATGTATCTGAGCTAGAGGTCGACCGATTATGATTTTTCAACGCCGATACCGATTAATCGGCCGATCTTTATATATATATATATATATTTGTAATAATGACAATTACAACAATACTGAATGAACAATGAACACTTTTATTTTAACTTAATATAATACATCAATAAAATCAATTTAGCCTCAAGTAAATAATGAAACATGTTCAATTTGGTTTAAATAATGCAAAAACAAAGTGTTGGAGAAAGTAAAAGTGCAATATGTGCTATGTAAGAAAGCTAACGTTTCAGTTCCTTGCTCAGAACATGAGAACATATGAAAGCTGGTGGTTCCTTTTAACATGAGTCTTCAATATTCCCAGGTAAGAAGTTTTAGGTTGTAGTTATTATTGGAATTATAGGACTATTTCCCTCTATACAATTTGTATTTCATTAACCTTTGACTATTGGATGTTCTTATAGGCACTTTAGTATTACCAGTGTAACAGTATAGCTTCCGTCTCTCTCCTCGCTCCTCCCTGGGCTCGAACCAGCAACTCAACGACAACAGCCACCATCGAAGCAGCGTTACCCATGCAGAGCAAGGGGAACAACTACTAGAAGGCTCAGAGTGAGTGACACTTGAAACGCTTTTAGCGATCGCTAACTAGTTTACCATTTCACTTCGGTTACACCAGCCTCATCTCGGGAGTTGATAGGCTTGAAGTCATAAACAGCGCAATGCTTGACGCACAACGAAGAGCTGCTGGCAAAACGCACGAAAGTGCTGTTTGAATGAATGTTTGCGCGCCTGCTTCTGCCTACCACCGCTCAGTCAGATACTTAGATACTTGTATGCTCAGTCAGATTATATGCAACGCAGGACACGCTAGATAATATCTTGTAATATCATCAACCTTGTGTAGTTAACTAATGATTATGATTGATTGTTTTTTATAAGATACGTTTAATGCTAGCTAGCAACTTACCTTGGCTTACTGCATTCGCGTAACAGGCAGTCTCCTCGTGGAGTGCAACGAGAGAGAGGCAGGTCGTTATTGCGTTGGACTAGTTAACTGTAAGGTTGCCAGATTGGATCCCCAGAGCTGACAAGGTGAAAATCTGTCGTTCTGCCCCTGAACGAGGCAATTAACCCACCATTCCTAGGCCGTCATTGAAAATAAGAATGTGTTCTTAACTGACTTGCCTAGTTACATAAAGGTATATAAAATACATTTTAAAAAATAACAAATTTAAAATTGGCGCACAAAAGTACAGATTTCCGACTGTTATGAAAACTTGAAATCGGCCCTAAGTAATCGGCCATTTCGATTAATCGGTCAAACTCTACTTATTACCTCCATATAGAAAAAAGAAAGGAAAAGGAGAACACCACCACAAAGAAACCAGACAAGGAGAAAAAAACACCATATGAGGCATGATCATCATCATTGTTTTATTTTTCTCTTAACTTCTTATGGCTGCAGGGGCAGTATTGAGTAGCTTGGATGAAAGGTGCCCAGAGTAAACTGCCTGCTCCTCAGTCCCAGTTGCTAATATATGTATATTATTATTATCACTCTGAAGTTTCTAAAACTGTTTGAATGATGTCTGTGAGTATAACAGAACTCATATGGCAGGCATAAACCTGAGAAGAAATCCAAACAGGAAGTGGGATACCTGAGGTTGGTCGATTTTCAACCCAGCCCCTATTGAATACACAGTGGGATATTGGTTATGTTGCACTTCCTAAGGCTTCCACTAGATGTCAACCTTTTTTAGAAACTTGTTTGAGGATTCTACTGTGAAGTGGGACCGAATGAGAGAGGAATGAGTCAGAGGTCTGCCAACAGTCATCCGCTGGTCATGCACATTTCACATGAGAGGTATCTCCCGTTCCTTTGCTTTTCTGAAGACAAAGGAATTCTCCGGTTGGAATATTATTGAAGTTTAATGTTAAAAACATCCTAAAGATTGATTCCATACATCGTTTGACATGTTTCTACAGACAGTAATGGAACTTTTTGACATTTCGTCTGCAACTAGGGAACGCGCTTCATGACTTTGGATTTGTTTACCAAACGTGCTAACAAAAGTAGCTCTTGGACATAAATGATGGACATTATCAAACTAAATCAAACATTTAATGTGGAACTGGGATTCCTGGGAGTGCATTCTGATGAAGATCAACAAAGGTAAGTGAATATTTATAATTCTATTTATGACTAATGTTGACTACCCAATATGGCGGATATCTTTTTGGCTGCTTTGTTGTCTGAAAGCTGTACTCAGTTTATTGCATGGTTTGCTTTTTCCGTAAATCTGTTTTGAAATCTGACACAGCGGTTTCATTAAGGAGAAGTGTATCTATATTTCCATGTCTAACAATTGTATTTTCATCAACATTTAGAATGAGTATTTCTGTAAAATGATGTGGCTCTCTGCAATATCACCGGATGTTTTTGGAACTAGTGAACATAACGCGCCAATGTATAGTGAGATTGTTTTATATAAATATGCACTTTGTCGAACAAAACATATATGTATTGTGTAACATGAAGTCCTATGAGTGTCAGCTAATGAAGATCGTCAAAAGGTTAGTGATTAATAATATCTCTATTTGTACTTTTTAGTTAGCCTCTCTTTGGCTGAAAAAATTGCAGATTTTTTTCTGTGACTTGGCGGTGACCTAACATAATCGTTTGTGGTGCTTTCGCTGTAAAGCCTATTTGAAATCGGACACTTTGGTGGGATTAACAACAAAATTACCTCTAAAATGGTATAAGATACATGTATGTTTGAGGAATTTTAATTATGAGATTTCTGTTGTTTGAATTTGGCGCACTGCACTTTCACTGGCTGTTGTCATATCAATCCCGTTAACGGGATTGCAGCCCTAAGAAGCTGACCACGTTTCCCACTACCTTTTGCTGCAGTGACAGCAGTAGTAAATGTCCTCAAGCGAAAACGCTTCTCCTCACTCAGCTTGTCTAACCCCACTGTCTTCTGTAACACCACAGCTGACCTCACAAACTTATCAACATAAAAAAAATCTGCCAATTTCACAGATTTCCCAAAAGTCTCATCTAGGAACCCATTTACCTCCTCTAGACTGTAAATTGAGTCTTCATCAGCTGCTATCGTATCAGGAGAGATATCCATATCATCCTCCTCAACTGAGCCCACAGACCACTGACTCCCCTCTACCACATCCCTCTCAACACTCCCCACTTGCAACCCATCACTCATACCAGTCATCTCCTCCACTACCTAGGAGACTAGCCCCACCTGAGCCCCCACCTGAGCCCCCTCATGTACCCCATTACTCGTAGTGGGCATCTCCTCCACTACCTGGGAGCCTAGCTCCACATGACCCCCCTCCTGTACCCCAGCACTCGTACTGGGCAACTCCAGTCTGGAAATGATTCTTCAGATCTGTCCTTACCTTCTACAACAATATTTTTCTGCTGCATAGCATTCTCCTCTGGTACAAGTTGCAACTCTGTGCCCTCAACACTGACAACTTATTCCTCAGAAACAGGTGTGTGTGGCTGCTCAACCACTGTCGACCCACTTCTCCCTACATCACGGGGCCCAGGCGTTACGAGGACCACCTGCGCCCCTCCCTCCGCCTTCTCCCTTTTCGGGCAAGCATATTGCTTATGGCAATAGCTCAATGGGAATAAACGGTGGTATATTTGAAATCGTTACCTTTGTTGACAGAGAAAAAAAGTGGCGTAACTAGAATAAACATACCTTTAAGAAGTACGCCATGCTCAACCATACGATCAACAAGACGCTCTTCTTTAAGAAGTACACCATGCTCAACCATACGATCAACAAGACGCTCTTCTTTAAGAAGTACACCATGCTCAACCATACGATCAACAAGACGCTCTTCTTTAAGAAGTACACCATGCTCAACCATACGATCAACAAGACGCTCTTCTTTAAGAAGTACACCATGCTCAACCATACGATCAACAAGACGCTCTTCTTTAAGAAGTACACCATGCTCAACCATACGATCAACAAGACGCTCTTCTTTAAGAAGTACACCATGCTCAACCATACGATCAACAAGACGCTCTTCTTTAAGAAGTACACCATGCTCAACCATCCGATCAACAAGACGCTCTTCTTTAAGAAGTACGCCATGCTCAACCATACGATCAACAAGACGCTCTTCTTTAAGAAGTACGCCATGCTCAACCATACGATCAACAAGACGCTCTTCTTTAAGAAGTACACCATGCTCAACCATACAATCTACAAGACTCTCTTCTTTAAGAAGTACGCCATGCTCAATCATCCGATCAACAAGACGCTCTTCTTTAAGAAGTACGCCATTCTCAACCATACGATCAACAAGACACTCTTCTTTAAGAAAAACCACCACCGCTTTATTCATCCATGACGCATAAGCAACATTCTCATAGCATGCCTTCTCTCGACCAAAAACTCCTCCACGACCAAAAACTCCTCCAGTGACAGTAGCTTCAGCAACACACCTAAAGCCGTGCCGAAGTGACAGAGACGGCGTCCCCACGCCAAAGCCAGGGTAATTTCGACACGAACAACAATATACAGTGCCTTGCGAAAGTATTCGGCCCCCTTGAACTTTGCGACCTTTTGCCACATTTCAGGCTTCAAACATAAAGATATAAAACTGTATTTTTTTTGTGAAGAATCAACAACAAGTGGGACACAATCATGAAGTGGAACGACATTTATTGGATATTTCAAACTTTTTTAACAAATCAAAAACTGAAAAAATGGGCGTACAAAATTATTCAGCCCCTTTACTTTCAGTGCAGCAAACTCTCTCCAGAAGTTCAGTGAGGATCTCTGAATGATCCAATGTTGACCTAAATGACTAATGATGATAAATACAATCCACCTGTGTGTAATCAAGTCTCTGTATAAATGCACCTGCACTGTGATAGTCTCAGAGGTCCGTTAAAAGCGCAAAGAGCATCATGAAGAACAAGGAACACACCAGGCAGGTCCGAGATACTGTTGTGAAGAAGTTTAAAGCCGGTTTGGATACAAAAATATTTCCCAAGCTTTAAACATCCCAAGGAGCACTGTGCAAGCGATAATATTGAAATGGAAGGAGTATCAGACCACTGCAAATCTACCAAGACCTGGCCGTCCCTCTAAACTTTCAGCTCATACAAGGAGAAGACTGATCAGAGATGCAGCCAAGAGGCCCATGATCACTCTGGATGAACTGCAGAGATCTACAGCTGAGGTGGGAGACTCTGTTGTCCTATGGACAATCAGTCGTATATTGCACAAATCTGGCCTTTATGGAAGAGTGGCAAGAAGAAAGCCATTTCTTAAAGATATCCATAAAAAGTGTCGTTTAAAGTTTGCCACAAGCCACCTGGGAGACACACCAAACATGTGGAAGAAGGTGCTCTGGTCAGATGAACCCAAAATTGAACTTTTTGGCAACAATGCAAAACGTTATGTTTGGCGTAAAAGCAACACAGCTCATCACCCTGAACACACCATCCCCACTGTCAAACATGGTGGTGGCAGCATCATGGTTTGGGCCTGCTTTTCTTCAGCAGGGACAGGGAAGATGGTTAAAATTGATGGGAAGATGGATGGAGCCAAATACAGGACCATTCTGGAAGAAAACCTGATGGAGTCTGCAAAAGACCTGAGACTGGGACGGAGATTTGTCTTCCAACAAGACAATGATCCAAAACATAAAGCAAAATCTACAATGGAATGGTTCAAAAATAAACATATCCAGGCGTTAGAATGGCCAAGTCGAAGTCCAGACCTGAATCCAATCGAGAATCTGTGGAAAGAACTGAAAACTGCTGTTCACAAATGCTCTCCATCCAACCTCACTGAGCTCGAGCTGTTTTGCAAGGAGGAATGGGAAAAAATTTTAGTCTCTCGATGTGCAAAACTGATAGAGACATACCCCAAGCGACTTACAGCTGTAATCGCAGCAAAAGGTGGCGCTACAAAGTATTAACTTAAGGGGGCTGAATAATTTTGCACGCCCAATTTTTCAATTTTTGATTTGTTAAAAAAGTTTGAAATATCCAATAAATGTCGTTCCACTTCATGATTGTGTCCCACTTGTTGTTGATTCTTCACAAAAAAATACAGTTTTATATCTTTATGTTTGAAGCCTGAAATGTGGCAAAAGGTTGCAAAGTTCAAGGGGGCCGAATACTTTCGCAAGGCACTGTACTTAATTCTACCACAACAACTAAATAAAAATAATGATAACCGTAATCATGCAGAGGAAGAAAAAAAGATACCACCAAGAAAAGGAAACGTAAAAGAAAAACCAGGATATCTAACTCTACACAACACTCACACTCACTCATACAATTCCCAGCATTCAGAGAGAGAGAGTGAGTTCTCAATTGGTACAAAATATATAGAGTACTGCACACACTACAATTACATAGATTGAAAAATAAGCTCAACTGGACACCTTAATAAGGCAGTGAATGAACTGACAGAGAAAGCATGCAGGGCATTCTACGCCATTAAAAAACAAATTCAAATTGAAATACCTATAACAATTTGGCTAAAACTAATTGAATGGGTCATTGAACCAATTGCACTTTATGGCAGCAGGTATGGGGTACACTTGTAAAACAAGACATCACCCAATAGGACAAACACCCAATTGAAACCCTGCATGCAGAGTTCTGTAAGATCCTCCTACGTGTCCAGAGGAAAACTACAAACACTGCATGCAGGGCAGAATTAGGCCAATATCCACTAATAATAAAAAATAATAACAAACAAAAGAGCAATTACGTTTTGGAAACATCTAAAATACAGTGACCCCCTCTCATATCATTACCAAGCCCTGCAATACCAAGAGCTGAGCAAAGAAAAGAGTCCCCTCATCCAGCTGGTCCTGGGGCTGAATTCACAAACCTGTTCTACTAACACACTGAAGCCTCAGGACCAAAACATCCAATCAATCAGAATAAACCAAATTACAACACAATCAAAACAAAACTATATTACCTATTGGGAAACACAAGCACAAAGCAATATGCAGTAACACTTGTTTGGTTACTACATAATTCCATATGTGTTATTTCATAGTGTTGGTGTCATCACTATTATTCTACAATGTAGAAAATAATAAAAATAAAGAAAAACCCTTGAATGAGTATGTGTGTCCAAACGTTTGACTGGTACTGTATAAATTACAGGATTCTTGTGGATTTCAATATACAGCATGTAAAATGTATGACCTTCTAATGCATTTTCTATGCATTTTCTAAATGAGTCCCCTGGTCCTTACCTTCTGGTTGAAGGGCCATTTGAGTAGAGCATCACTCAGTCCCCTCATCACCACAAAGAACAGAGACAGGTGGCTGCCACGCCCTGTCCCGTCCCCGTTCAGGTAGATCCGCAGACACATCTTATAGCCGTATTTACTGGTGTAGAAGGCTGTTGGGGAAAAACAGACATATTTTATAGCCATATTTACTGGTGTAGAAGGCTGAAAAACTGTGATTTAAATATTATTATGGAAACACAATAGCCTACGTTTTGCACTGTCATTATGACTTGCACTACTACGGTATAATATAGTCTCGATATGGTTGTTCTGGTTTCGGCCTTGACTCGGTCTCAAAGCCCCTTTGGTCTCTGTCTTAACACTGCAATAGTTCTGGTTTACCTGGGGAGAACATGGCAGGAGCTCGGCCAGCGATGGCATCCTGTCTTTTTTTGGTAAAGTCAGAGATCCTCCAAATGAAGACGCCGTCGAATGTGGTGCCTGATATCTCCCTCAGCCTGCCTTCCATCTCTGCTACCGTCAGGTCCTTCAGCCCCATCGTCCTCTCCAGCTGCCGCACCTGAGACACACACACACAAATATGTGTTAGCTTCTATGAAGTCAATAACCTGTCGTGGAAAATTGCAAGATTATGTTTTAATGCTTGTAAGATTGTTATAAGAATAGTTGTTACATTAGACAGAATAGAGTATTGTGTGTGTGTTCCACTGAGGATGGGCCTCTATGAGATAGCACTGACAGAGGAGATTTACGATGTCTTTGGGTAATAAAGCCTAAAGAGCATTCCAGATAGTAAAGGTAATGTTTTTGTGCTATACCGTACCAGGGTGAGACGGGTTCCAGTTTGGAGTAGGAGGGGGCCAGACACTGGTCTTTACAATGAGAACTGTTGACACAGCAATAACTGTCTGCTATGTTTTAAAGATATCTTTCATACAAATCTGAACCTTTGTGAACTGTTCCTAAGATCTGTGGTTCGTCATGTAAGTTGAGAGGGGTGTATCTTGGCTATAAAAGATCTTTGTACTTTTCTGGTGGTACTTTTCAATGGTTCATTAGAGATAGCGCATAATTGAAAGTCAAAAAGGGCTATTGCAAAGCTCTTAATAAAATATATGTAGTTTAAGTGTAACTCTGACTGGTGTGTAGTTTGTAACTCTGGTAATTTGGTAAAGCAGAAAAATGCCACCACAAGCCTCAGAACCTCCAGCTTTATACCCCAGTAAGTCATGCCATTGAATTAAAATGTTGGATAGGGATGTATAAATTAAATGACTGAATTTAATTTCTGCTTCAGGGCCTTATTACCTTGTTGCTCAGGGCCTCAATCTTATCCTGGTCTAGGCGATGCTGTCTGTTACTGGCCTCCATGGTTGTGGCAAAGCGCTCCACCTCTCGGTTCAACACGCAAACCACATTCTCAAACATCCCAGCCTTCACCTCCAGGTCGGTGCACCTGCGTCCCAGCTCCGCCACCTTGGTCTTCTCGCTGTGGAGCTGTAGCTCCAGGGCCGCCCCCACCGAGCTGGGCAAGGGGGTGAAGGAGGTGGACACAGTCAGGGTGGGGGCCAGGGCGGGAGGTGGAGGCAAGGGAAGAGCTAGGGCGGGAGGCCCGGAGAGGCCCGGGGAGGAAGAAGAGTTGGTGGCCCCCTGCACGGGAGGCCCAGTGGAGGTAGTGCTGAGTTGGGAGACGCGTGCCTCCAGCTCCCTGAGGGAATGGTGGAGCTCCAGGAGCTTGTTTCCAGCCAGCTCCAGGCCTTGCGGCTGCAGGCCCTCCATGCTCACCTTCATGGATGGAGAGGAAGAAAATAAGGTAGGTAAAGTAAACACAGAGTAAGTAAATGCTAATGCAAACAACCATCTTTTAGCACAGTGTTATTCAAACTTTTTCAGCAGGGACCCCATTTTTTCCACCAGAATTTCTGGGGACCCCATTTTTTTTGCATTAATTTCTCACGACCCCACCCCAAATCCAACTCATCCCAAACCAACCATAAAATAGGTACATTTCGATTTTTACATCAGCACATAACCTTCAATTCATTATGCTTTCATCTCTTAACAAAACAAAAGGAAACCAATAAATACATCTACTAAATACAACTGTATTTCATTATCTTTCTCAACAACTTTTTTATATAGTCCCATATAATATCTTGTACTTTTATAATAATTTTTGGGGCGACCCCATTGCAGTTCCCCTGCAACCCTGACTTTGAATACCACTGCTTTAGTGTGTGTAATGGGCACTTACGCTCCACTACATCCATACTCATCCTCACCTTCATCCCCATAATGTAGTGCAGCAGCAAGTTGAGGTGCTCATAGGCGCAGGCCCTCTCGTGGTCATGGATCCTCTCCTTCTCCACCTGTACAGAGAGAGGGGGAGAGGAGAGCTGTTCTAGCAGTAGCACTGAACTATTACCAGGTATTATTTAAGAAATAACATGATAAATAGTAATTACACAGTAACAACCTCGTTTGTTTAATTAGGATTCATTAAAAACATAGCTCTGAAGAGATAAGAAAGCTACTTACTGACATATCACACCCAACAACATGGAATCTGCATGGAGTTCTGAATTTGCTGCAGAACTTAATGTGGTCCACGTACTAGGGAAAGAGCCAAAGACGAAACAATACACAATGATTTGACAAGTTCTACAGCTATTTCGAACAACAACCTTCTTAAAAGAGAGTGGATTATTTTCTCTCAATATTGAGCTTCCTTTTCCGTGATGCATTTTCCAAACGCATTCAGTCGCGTTTGGCTATAATTGGCTATATTGTGTATGTTGAAACTTTGAGAACTCACCTTCTCCCTGGGTATTTTCTTCTTGGCACAGCCTTCACAGATCATGGGGTACTTGGGGCAGATCTCGTCGTGGGCCTAAATAAAGGACGTGTTCTTGTATAGCTTCTTACAAATATTGAGCCTAATGTTCCTTGCAAAATTGATACGATCGTAAGCCAGCCATTTGAAAGATTTCACAAATAAACAGATGGACGGACGTTCTCTCTCAGAGCATGCATTATTTCTCACCTTGATGTTTTTGAAATGGAATGGCTCCTTGCAGTACTTGCAGTTGAGAGTTCTCTCAGGGCACTCTCGCTCGTTGTGGCGTTCCTGTTCGTTGAAGCGGATCTGCTCTTTACAGGAGGGGCAGGGGATGATCATGTAGTCACACTTCCCCTCATGGCTCAACTGTAAGTGACAGAAAATAAAGTTAGGATTCATTTGGCTTTAGTATATGTTCAGAACAGCCTAAACAAGGATCTTCGGTCAAACTGATCATGAAGCAAGAACACAGCAAAGCAAATACAGAATTGAGGTGCATTGCTTATAACCATCTGTGGCACCATTTCTTTTTTCAGCAAAAATGTCAGTCTAAATGCTTCGTTTGAATGATGAAAATGTTTATAATCAGTCTAAAACCACGCTCAACTAACCTCATATTCTTTAATATTGCCTTTCCAGGTACAGCCTTCGTTGATGCAGACAACAGAGAGGTTTTCGACCTCTCGTCGAGCTGCGTTGTCAGGAAAAGCCTGCAGAAGTGAGAGCAAACTAACATTTGCCAAGGCTTTTTCCTTTACAGTGAGTCTGTACTGTTTCCGAATGCTCCATTTATGATTGAGAGGTGTGTGTGTGTGTGTGTGTGTGTGTGTGTGTGTGTGTGTGTGTGTGTGTGTGTGTGTGTGTGTGTGTGTGTGTGTGTGTGTGTGTGTGTGTGTGTGTGTGTGTGTGTGTGTGTGCGCACTCGCTCCAAATAACATGGACACATATTATTTGAAGGGTACATTTTGATCTTACTTGTTCTTTGAGAGGATAAAGTGACACTGTAATGAAAGACGCATTTTGTAGAAACTTACACAGCCTTGTTTTAGAATCGACGTGGGCTCTTCAAAAATGTCCTCTTTGATACAAGCACTGCATTTCTGAGGTCCATCTCTGTAATGGGAATATTATGTCAACAAACAGTACAAAATAACAGTACAGTGTGTCATATTGTCAAATGTGTAATATATTCATCAGGCATCATAACCTGGGGGTGCATTTCAATAGTCTAAAGTTTCTTCCTTAGGTTTTACCAGACCAGTACTTACACATTACAGGTAAAGGAGAAAATACAGATGATTGTATACAGTTGAGATACAGTCTTTGAACTCCCACCTGACAGTCCTATTGAAGCAGTAGGAACAGAAGCGGTGTCCACACTGGGCTTGGAAGGGCCTCCGCAGCAGCTTCTGACAGCAGTTACACAGGTGTTTATCTTCCAGCTTGTTGGCCAGGATCTGTTTGGGGAAGCCGGGTTTGTTGCTCTCCATGGACGACGGAGGGGATGGTTCTTCCGTGGCCATGATTCCCTCAGTACGCCTAAGACCTGGCAACAACAACGTCAGAGTCCAAATTAACTTGAAAAGTTTACTATGAAGGCATATTTTTCTGATGTGTTGATGACATGGTAAAGCTAGATTATCAGTGAGTGCAGGTCTCCATCTGAATATCTTTTGGAAACCAAACTATACTACTATTTAATAAAGACTGAGAGAAAGGTACTGCAGACAGTAGGCCACTGCTTTTTCTGGATATGACACTAATACAATACTACGTCAGTCAGGTCAGAGAGATAGACAATTTGGCAGATCTGATGCATTTTCCAGTATGTATTTCTTGTTTAGGTGGTGGCATTATAGCCCAATGCCCATAATAAACAATTGGCATGGTATGGCATCTAGCCTGATCATTTTGCATTCAAAAAAGCTTGTCATTGTATTAGAAGAGAAAATAATTATACTGAACAAAAATAAGAACGCAACATTCGACAATTTCAACAATTTTACTGAGTTGCAGTTCATATAAGGAAATCAGTCAATTGAAATAAATGTATTTGGCCCTAATCTATGGATTTCACACGACTGGGCAGGGGCGCTTGAAAACCATGGTTATTTCTGTTTGTTTTATTTTAATATTTTTGTAAAGGTAATGGATTTGAAATTGAGGAGCCAGGCCCAGCCAAACATAATTTGTTTTCCCCACAAAAGGGCTTTACTACAGACAGAAATACTCCTCAATTTCATGGCTGGTCTCAGATAATCCCGCAGATGAAGAAGCCAGATGTGGAGGTCCTGGGCTGGCGTGGTTACACATGGTCTGCGGTTGTGAGGACGGTTGGACGTACTGTCAAATTCTCTAAAACAACGTTGGAGGCCACTTACAGTAGAGAAATTAACATAAATTATCTGGCAACAACTCTGGTGGACATTCCTACAGTCAGCATGCCAATTGCACATTTCCTCAAAACTTGAGACATCTGGGGCATTGTGTTGTGTGAGAAAAGTGCACATTTTAGAGTGGCCTTGTATTGTCCTCAGCACAAGGTGCACCTGTGTGCGGTTTAATCAGCTTCTTGATATGCCACAGTCAGGTGGATGGATTATCTTGGAAAAGGATAAATACTCACTGAACTGAGATGTAAAAAAATGTCTGCACAACATTTGAGAGAAATAATATTTTTGTGCTTAAAGAGAATTTCGGGAAATGTTTATTTCAGCTCATGAAACATGGGACCAACACTTTACATGTTGCGTTTATATTTTTGTTCAGTACGTCTTTTTCTATAGTTTGAAACATTATGGTTTAGCAGACACCATCGACCACATGGATCTACGGTCTGCTTGTACTAATACATGCATCGTGCATAAATAAAAACAGTTATTGACACTATCAACGACAACTTCAATGCAGCTAGCCAGGCATTGTGAGAAATAGCAAAAGGCCCGTCTCCCTTTGTTTACATTTCGAGTCAGCAGTCATAGCACCGTGTAGCTCGCTCTACAGTCGTGTCAGAACAGTTGATGGTCGGGTCATCACACAAAAATGCTCCGTGCATAGTCAGACATTGCGAAAGATGCTTACAAATGGTAAATCCATTGTTGTTGCTCTCGTCTGCTTTCCCCTATCGTAGTTGCTAAGCTATCAGCATCTTTAGCTGGAGATGGGGTACCCTGCATTCCAGCCGCCACGCCCCTTTAAAAGCAGGTGCACAAACCAGTTTGTTGCGAAAATGGTTTGGCATTGAAAATGGACGGTATTGCAATTACATGAAACTTACCCGCGTTTTAAACTGTCATCGCTTGCAGAGACAGTAGAATACTCCTAGTCGCAGCCCCGCGCGCGTTAAATTTACAGATGTTGCATGATGTGACTCTCCAGGAGAATGATTCTGTTTTCTTTAATGTTAATGACATAATACATATGGTACCGAGAAGCGATGGCTGTTATTGTTCAATTTCGCCATTGCACTTTGCAGTGTGGGTGTTACGTCATGTGCAGCCTTAACATGGGTTGACAGACAGGCCAAATGTAAAGGGGGTGCTTCCTAACGATATTCCATTGCTAATGGTTTCATATGACTACATTTAAAATAATGAAAATATAGGCACTTGGACAAATTATATAGGTTAGTTGTGCATAATTGAGTTGTCTCATAATTTTCATGTTTACAGCATACCTCCGAATAGGTGAGTTTATAATGATTGACAAGACATCAATTGAGGCTCGATAATAGGCTAGTAGCTGTCACTACTAGCAAAATAACTTCCCTCCCTCATTCATTAGAATAAAATGCAGATATTATGTTCAGATGTGAAAAGCATGAAAAATATATCAACAGTGTAATCTGTATGTATGATGAACACTCAAAGTGAATGCAAATCATTAATTCACTTGACAATGGCAGAACGCACTGAAAGAGCAGTCTGTTCTGTGGTACGAGGCTGAATGGGGCACTCAAATTCATGCTGTTTTACCTGAATGCAAATCTTACTCAAAGTAGTGGACCAGTGTTGGACCGCACTGTCAGACAAGGTGAGAGAGTCATGTTCCTTTAACGATATACACATCCATGATGCAGTAGAAGCCATAGACTTGTCACATCTTATAGATGGCATTCACTTCAGTTATACATTGTGTGAATCATTCAGTGCTTAATGAAAATTGAGAAAATGGAGCCTATTTACTGAGTGGTTGAAAACAGCATTTAGGCATGTTGGATGACAATTTGAGACAAAAAAAATGAAGCAAGAACTATAAATATTTTATTGGCAATTCATACCTGTAACAAAATGGGCACATGAACAGTAGGCATTACAAGACTGACCCTTTTTGAAATGTTAATAGAAAAACATTGAAATAGGTGGGTCCTTGGGACCTACTCATACCTGAAAACATCCCATTAATATTGAAAAGCTTCTCAGGTACAGTACTACATAGGCTAAAGCTTATGGCTTCTCTTTGCTAAGGTTTGTATCCTATACCTTGAAACCTGAACACTTAACTCAAATTTCCACAGAAATCTCCCATTGGCATCGAGGCATGATTTAATGCGGCAATCAGCAGTTGAAACAATGCATTTTCCCACCCCGGCTTCGGTAAAGAAACACATGGGGCTGGGGAAATGTAACCACTTAAATGAATAGACAAAGCTATGGATGCAAAGACTGACCAATGATGTCAGTCATAATTTTAACCATGTTTTAGGCTATATAGTGTTTGTTTACATTAACTTTGTTTTCAAATATTGGAGTAAAAACAGGTTATATTTTGGGTTCTAGTAGGGTACGACAGTTGAACTAAGCAATTATAAGTTATGTACCCATTGATTCTTGAGGAATATCATTAATTCAGTCCAAAAATTTATGTAGCAACTGCAGATTGCCCCTAAAAGCAGAATTCTGCATTATTAAGCGTGTGAGTTTCAAGTTAGGATTCAGCCCAAACTAGCTACAGTTGCTGAAATGTCTTGATTACACTGGCATGCTATCAGACACAAAATAATGGGTTTTGTCCTGAGTAGAAAGAGAAGGAAGATACTGCTATTGCACAATTAAGAAATGGTCTCTTTTCCAAAGTGGCAGTCTGTTATTTGGTAACAGATTGCCGATCAGATCTGCAGTGTTTTCACCAGCGTTTTATGAAGGCGCCACTTCCGTCCAGCGAGGCGACCAACGGGTCCTTAAGTCAGGTCTCTTCAAGTAGCTTACGGAGATTTCTCTGAATCTGGTTTGGTAGGATTTTTGACAGGTTAAAACATGCACTGAATTAATAAAAACACACCGCAAAACAATAGCATGCATGAGAGGCTGATGAGCAGAGAACACTCCCACATTGGCCTATTCACAATCCCCAACAAGCTCACATTATGTAACCAAGTGGGGAATGGTTCATACAAAATATGTTATTGGGAAAGCAGAGCTATTGTCCCACTTAATGAGTAGTTGTTAGCTCAGTGACAGAGCTGACTTGCATGGCATGTTTGAGCTGTTCCATGGAGCTGACTGCATGGCATGTTTGAGCCGTTCCATGGAGCTGACTGCATGGCATGTTTGAGCTGTTCCATGGAGAGTGGCGAGGTGACAATGAAAGAGTATCACACACACACACTCAAGCATGACACAGGAGCTGGGAAAACTCGGACAAGCTAGACTAGTAACTATAAGCTACTCCCAAAAAGTGAACTTTAATGAAGCAGATTAAACAACTTTTGGGAGTAGCAAACAGTGGGCAGATATTGACACTGTCTTCGCTGGTAAGGCGACAAACCTTTTCTAGCTTGAACAGGTTTGTAGACAGCTCCCCATAGATTTCGGCATTGAAGTCGACCTGCGATCTGTGATGCACAACGTTTCTGAAACAAAATATGCTCTGAATTAGCCGTCGTATGAATTCAGGTGTATTCAGTTTCAGCTCATTCCTATAGCAAGATGCAAATGAAAGACCACAAATGCAAAAGGGCCATTTTACTGTATCCCATCGTTAGAATACATGTACGTATTGTAAAATAGCCTTTAAATTGAACACCTAAAGAAATTAACATTTAAATTGTATGGATTTTTAACAAGTGGGTTTATAATTTTCTATGGAAAAGTCAGGAAATGTTTGGAAAAATGACATCAAAACATGCATATTACACCTATTTATAACATGATAAAGAATTACAGTTTCTTGACTGACCCAGTCATTCTTTGGGTTTTCCAACAATTTGTAATGTCAAATGTCAGGTTTATCATTCATTATAACACTATCTACTGTATACCACAGATACTAGGACTGGATTCTCATTGTATTGCAATTGTTAATCTGTTAACTAATTCCTATTGATGCTCTGTTATCTCAGACAAAGCTGTTGTGAGTGTTTAGTGGCAGCTCTTACTCGTTGTGTGCATACTCCCCCACGGAACTCAACGAGTTCAGCCGCTTCTCAAGAGCCATAATCTTGAAGGCCATGTAACACGAAGACAAGACAAGGACACTAACTCTGCAAAGACAACACAAACACGTCACGCACCCCGATGAGGGCTGGAATCTACAGGAACCCATTGGCTTTCAATAAGAAACAAGTATTTCCAATTCAACTCCCATTGTTGAATCATCTCCTACATGACACAAACAGTCACAATTCCACAACCACGTTAACACCCAAGGCAGGACAAAACACCCAGTTCACTTAACTTGTTTTGACATGCCTGGCGACAAGTGAAATTATTAGATTAGCTACAAAACTTGTTAGATGGCCTCGACACCCCCTTATGACTCATAATGAGAGGATACTCACAGGAACAAATAGATGAGTAGAAGGGTGTTCAACGACACTGGCTGTAGCGATTTCACTTTGTGTACAACACCCTGGGCAGGCTTGGTCGGCCCTAAATATAAGACAGGATTAGTGCACAGGTCAGCAACACAGAGGGCCGGACTTAAATCCAAAATGACGAAGCTAAACAAATATTAATTAACACTTGCAGAACTACATCTTTAAGATCTTATCCTTCTCTTAATGTTTATATTACAATCTGTTCTACTTTTCAGATTCCATTCCCTCTGGAGAATGATAGAAGCCAACCCTTAGGAAACCAGGGAGAGAGAATGCAGAAGTATTTAACAGAGTCTTGCTGTTTCCATTGCACCACGCTCATGCATAAGGAGGCCTCACCGTTCTGGTGAGCGGCTCCGTGTTTTTGGTTGGGGGTCTGGAGGTGGATGTCTGCGTGCACCGCCACCTCTACGTTCTTCACCGCGCTCAGGAACGTGTCTGGGATGCTGGGGAACTCTGCAAAAACAAACACAGATTGCTCTCTGAACACCGCTGGTCGTTAAATATTTGAACTAATTTCCTTTCAATTCAACATGCCTAACTACCAACATTATCAGATGTGGTCTTGTTAATTGGTATCAAGGCCGGGTCGCCTGAGCGCAAACTAAACCATGTTAGCCCACTGAGCTAAAGCCAAGGCATTCGCTCGGGGAGCTAAGATGAGTCTTCAGGTCTCAGGCAAGATTACTCTTCATGTGCGCGTGGTTCACCGAACCATCTGTGTTATACTCAGCCTTCCAATAAGCATATGCAGTCAACAGGTGAAAGGAGATACAGCTCTCTCATTGATGTATGTAATAAGACCGATTTGTCTACAGCCAACTAATCCCAATTACTTTAAAAAAAAAGATTTTCTTAAACAAACCATAAAATCATGACTGTATCAACATGTAAAAAGTAAACCATGTCTGTTGAAATACAACTGAACTCAAGCCTACGGACTACAATAAAAAGTGAGCCTGTACAGTACAAGTTTGGCGACTGCTGTGTCTGGGCAGAGAAGCTGAACTAACTGAAAGCCTCTGATTGCACCTCCCAGTCCAACTCATGACTCAGTAATAACTAATCTATTAGGTTATTAGAAGCTGTGAGAGTACTGCTCTTTTCTAAGCTGTATAGATAAGACTCCATACTCAGGGGCAATTCCTTTCTCTCCACTCATGGAAGGGTATAAAGTGTCTAATCACCATCTCTCAGGGTTTATTTCTGTCTCTATGATGTTGCATCGGTCTTGTTTTTCACAAGGGGGGGTTGGACTCCCCTGACATCATAAAGGGAGAACCCACCCGTCATTTTCTCATAGTCTGGGGTCTGGGAGCCTGAGCTGCTGGTCTCCAGCATGTCTTGCCTCCTCTGGCACACAACCCCATCCAGGTCTGAGAAGTCTCCAGAGAAATCCTACACACAGAATATTTACGTTCATTTTGTCCATACAGATGATCCCATTGAAAACATTATTGAATATAAATGAAACTTTGACCAGACACAGAGGGTACAGTAGAACCATTACATTACACACACACACACACACCCTTTACTGTATGGTCATATAAGAAGAAGAGTTGGGAAAAAGGCAACTGTCTTAGTACTGACCAGAGGAAGTGAGGAGGGACAATCGGCTATGAAGCTATTCTCAGCAGAGGAAGTAATGAGGCTGCTCCCTGTATTGTCCCCCTACAATGGTGTTCAATGAGTTAAGACTTGAAAAGTAAGGCCGGGACGATACCAGTATCGCAATACTCATTAGTACCGTGGCAAGGAAACAAAAAGCGTATTCAATTTCTTTAGGAAAACAGCCCTAATGTTGTAAACAAACATCATCCAGTCACATGTATTTATTTCCCACACAATATTTTACATAGAGGAAGTTGGTAAAGGACCAAAGAGTGTGGTCTGCTTCGTGTTTATTTTTTTTCCGTGGCAAAAATAAACTTTGATACTGGTATCGTCACAGCCCTATGGAAAAGTCCCTGTTGCAGTATAACACAGTATTATGACAACAGAAAGAACATGTTTAACCTCAGTGCGAATGTCATCTGTAATACAACACAAAATAAGACTATGTAAAATGTCACAACAATGCATTAAAGAAAAGAGGACAAGGAGGAAGAACTTACATCCAGATGAACGCAGACAGATTTCAGAAGTTTATAGGTTGTATCTCGGGATAGGAATGATGCAAATACGTGCTGGAAAACATATTTTAAATCATGAATTATAATGACAATAATAAAAAAATAAGTGTTTTTAATTAAGACCAAACTTGACAATTGAATATCTACAAATAAAACTGGTCATACCCGCTTGTTTGTGGATGTGATAACGAGTGCGTTTGGAACCAAAATGGCAGTTTTTGTCTTCTTGATAAGAGTCACAGAGAGTACAGGAATAGCAATCTGGGAATGGGAAAGCAAACATTATTTCACTTCAACTATATTTCAGTGATTGTCTTGTTTGAACCTCTTTTCCTAGAGAGATCAGGCAAAGTACTACCAAGGAGAAAAAGTCAATCAAAAGTATTATTAAAAACATTTATAGCAAATCTGTTGACATTAAGTCAGTGACACACAACTCCTGGTCTACAACCTTCAGTTCATTAGTAGGAAAGTCAACTCCTGGTCTACAACCTTCAGTTCATTACTAGGAAAGTCAACTCCTGATAAATGTAAGAACTCAGAATTGTAATGATAGTGTGTGTACTAAACTGGGGCTTGCAGTTATCAGGAACAACAATGTAATTAAATCTAGACTGGAGGAGTAATGACTATAGTATTCCATTGTTATACTGTACCTTAGTATCTCTGCCGAAGACTTTGGAGTGGAAACATATCCAGTTATCAGACACAAACATTTTGCCCTGATACAGCATGTCTTTCTGCAGTGCACAGGTGTAACCTGAGAAGAGACATAGCAGAGGATGTCAGGCAAAATCTATTCTGCACAAATGACAAGACTCTGTGGCTTATTTTCAAGTGAAAGAATAATGCAAATCTTGTGTATTTTTAAAAACAAGAGGAAAATGGAGAAAGTCACCCTATGGCTTTTTAACTTTCATTTAAATTGAAGACTACGCCACTTACTTTGTTTCAGTAACTCATCCTTGCTGATTTCTTTGAATATTTTATGGTACTGGGCATTTGTCTTGGATATCTGCAAGAGAAGACAATAAATGTTGATAAATGTGACCTTTTGAAATGTATTACTTTCTTAACCTCCCTTTCCAATGACCAAACGTATTGATATTGAGGTGCAACTAGGTCATGTCAAATACAAGCATCCATTTACAGATCATTAGGGTTGTGTAGACTTAAAGCTACAATGTAACTTTTTGGTCAACTCGACCAAATTCACATAGAAATTTAAGTTAGAGATCTGTCATTCTTATTGAAAGCAAGGCTGTGTGTACTATTTCTATGCTTCCCATGTTTTAAGTTTAGTTTTTTGGATCTTTTACTTTCAGTTTCACAGCTGAAAATACAATACTTTTGGTTATGGAACAGATATTTCACAGCGGTTTAGATGGTACAATGATTCTCTACACAATGACTGCTTGTTTTGTCACAAACTGACATTTGGCGCACTATTAGAATGTTTTCAACCAGGAAATGGCAGAGTGAGTTCTGCATATTGCACCTTTAACAAGATACTTTACTCACAAAACTCTAGTTTTGCAAGTCAGCTGCTCAGCCATTATGCTAATTCCAAACAAACATACACACATTGTGGAGACCAATGGAAAATGTGATTGTGTGGGTGGCCTGATATACAGTATAAACACACCTGGCTGGACTGGGATTTCTTTCTTCCTTCAAACTTAGTTTCACCGTCACTTGGAGTTTGCATCGGGGAAGGCAGCTCCACAGCCTTAAATCTGAAAAAGGGGACAAGATTAACACATAAGCACAGTAGCAACCAATATTGCAAGTGATTGGTACAAAAACAATAATGTAGACAGACAACTTCAATAGAATGGTCCAAAACAAGTTGACTTGGCTAAGTTCTTACTGTCAATGACACATCCACTTTGACTCCAATTGAAATTAAATATTGTTTTCCCTAGATCTACAGCAGTCAAAAAGACAAGCAACTCCCATGAGGACAGCCAGCCACATCCCTTGCAGCATGGTTATGTAAAGTGTGTTGTTTATACAGCAACATCAAGGTTCGTCAACACAATACTCAGCCAAGCTTTGTAGGTCACAAAACAGGCCAAAATGTTTTGAAATGGAAAACAAATGGGCTTTTCTTATTAGTCAAGCAAAAGAAGAACCTCGTGTTTCAAAACAGTTTCTCCTGATTTGTGCCTAATGAACTCGACCCAGGTGTGAATCACACAACAGCCCCAGACAGTGCAGTCTGATGTATTAATCAATAACATAAAACTGTGTTCTAGTGCCATCGAATGTGGTCAAGCATTAGAGAGTTTGTAATCTACACTACCTTTCAAAGGTTTGGGGTCACTTAGAAATGTCCCTTGTTTTTGAAAGAAAAGCACATTTTTCAATTAAAATAACATCAAATTGATCAGAAATACAGCATAGACATTGTTAATGTTGTAAATTACTATTGTAGCTGGAAACGGCTGATATTTAATGGAATATCTACATAGGCGTACAGACACCCATTGTCTAATGATCAATTAGCCTTTTAAAATTATAAACTTGGATTAGCTAACACAACGTGCCATTGGAACACAGGAGTGATGGTTGCTGATAATGGGCCTCTGTACGCCTACGTAGATTTCCCATTTAAAAATCTGCCGTTTCCAGCAACAATGGTAATTTATAACATTAACTATGTCTACATTTCTGATCAATTTGATGTTATTTTAAATGGACAAAAAGAAATAGCTTTTCTTTCAAAAACAAGGAAATTTCTTAAGTCACCCCAAACTTTTAAAAAGAAGTGGATATATCCATGTTCCAAAACCTCACATGTATGTTATCACAACAAATTGGTATGACAACAATGGCTAAAGCATGGTTTCTCCATCCCTAGGGTATCCACAGGTGGTGCACATTTTGTTCTGGACCAGCACAAACTCACTTGATCTACAGACACTAAACTAAGAAGGGGCTTGGAGATTAGTTTAATCAAATATGTCAGTGATGGGCTAAAACAAAACATGTGCACCCTGTGTGCTAGAGCAGACAGTTGACCATTTTACCACATATTCACATAATACATGATTTATGGTATCTGTAAGTCTCACTTCATGAGGGGTGGTTTCTTCCTGCTCTCTGAGAGGTCTGACTCAGTGTCCATTGACACCTGAATGTCCCCAGCAGACCTCCCACTGGCACTCCTCCTGGGCTTGTCCTCTCCTCCATTCGCTGCCTCCGACCTGGACACAGTAGTGTGACAGTCAAACATGATATGTTGTAGCTAGCTAAACTCGTGTTGTTTCTCCATTCAGACCTGTAGAGATATTTTATTAAAACGTTTAGCCTCAAATGATGGGGTTGAAAACAGCAGGGCAGAAGTAATACAAAGATCCAGCACCTTTTGATGTGGGACAACAGTCAGTACAAGAGGTTTTCCTTCTTTATGAACATGGACATTGATTCAACTAGCTACCTATCATTGGGAAATCATTTAACAAAATCCCCATTCAAACTCTTTCAAAAAGAGGATCAAATCTGGCTGAGCATTGATATTGCACATTTACCAATGTAGCCTGTAGTTTTTGGAAATCGCAGTCAACTTTAGTTACTGAAGTCACACTCTTTATTAACCTTTGAAAACCATACATTAAAATGCAATCAACCATTATCACTGCGGTCAACCTTAGCTAGCAAGCTACACTGAACAAAAATATAAAGTGCAACATGCATCAATTAGAAAGACTGTACTGATTTACAGCTCATAGAGTTGATCCGGCTGTTGATTGTGGACTGTAGCTCCACTCTTCAATGGCTGTGCGAAGTTGCTGGATATTGGCGGGAACTGGAACACTCTGTCAGATATGACGATCCAGAGCATCTCAAACATGCTCAATTGGTGACATGTCTGATGAGTATGCAGGCCATAGAAGAACGGACATTTTCAGCTTCCAGGAATTGTGTAGAGATCCTTGCGACATGGGGCTGTGCATTATCATGCTGGAACATGAGGTGATGGCAGCGGATTAATGGCATGACAATGGGCCTCAGGATCTCTTCACGGTATCTCTGTGCATTCAAATTGCCATTGATAAAATGCAATTGTTTGTGTTGTCAGTAGCTTACGCCTGCCCATACCATAACCACACCACCACGGGGTACTCTGTTCACAACGTTGACATCAGCAACCCGCTCACGTCTTGCAATGGAAACATGTACTGTTCAAGAATCAAATGGAAGCAAACAGATGTGTAATCATTATGCTGATTCGGTTGCAAATACGTTTTGCAACATAAACCGTTTATTGCAAATGGAAAACACAAACAAGCGTTTCTGTTGGACAAATTCAGGTAGGTCCCTCCCCGTTTCGTTTGCGCTGTTCGCTTCGGTTTAGTTCTTAACCGTTATGAATACACCCCAGAGAAAACAGTACGAAACAGCGAGAGAACTACCTGAATTTGTCCAATAGAAACTCTCGTTATCATTGCAAAACGTTTTATATTTGGAGTAAACTATTTTTGTTAAAAAACGTTTTGCAACAGAATTGGCGCAATGAACTGATTGGACATACTTAACTGGCTGAGTGTTATACGTTTTTTAAGACCAAACAGTGCCACGCGTCAAATAACGTTATCCCATCAGAATGACGACAAATAACCTTGATTGTGCATTTGCAAAACTTATCTAACTAGGTAGACAAACAATGAAGGAAAATCCATTGGGACGAGGTCAACTTTAATTCTCCAATTCCATGTCTTTAAAGTTGAAAACACTATTCGCTTGC
The DNA here is from genome assembly GCF_018296145.1 of Oncorhynchus tshawytscha. Lineage (NCBI taxonomy): Eukaryota > Metazoa > Chordata > Actinopteri > Salmoniformes > Salmonidae > Oncorhynchus > Oncorhynchus tshawytscha. The sequence goes on from NC_056448.1 coordinate 27,664,129, forward strand.
TAACGTTAGCGTTATAGAAATAACTGCATAAAAATACACAACATATCATAACTTCGTGTGAGGTTGCTTCCAAATTAAACGCAAACTTTATCGAGAGAGCTTGGGAAAGCAAGGACTAACGTTAGCTAGCTATGCATCAACAACAAAAGTGGTTACATAGCTAGCAAAGTTGGCTAACTTGCAAGCTTACTAGGCCCCCGGCCCTGCGCTGTGCTGAACTGAAAACATACAAACTTACGTCGATTGGATCCCCCTCGGATCTTTTCTGACCGGTTTGACAGACTTTACAACTTGTTCTGGCGTAGATAACGGAGTTAGATCTCTGTCCGGTTGTTCGGTCATAAGTACCATCTCGTGAGGGACAGCCTGGATTCGCTTTCCTTAACGGTTCCCTTTCTCCGTAGAAAAAACTTTGGCAGTGACTCCGTCCTACGCCAAGGAGGGGTTAAATTTGGGAAGATCGTTCGATACTCGGGACACTATGTGGAGGTAGGGCATGGAAGAGGGGTTGGGTTGATCTGGTGGCAACCAAACATGGCACTGCGCTGACATTAATCACTTTATTTCAGGACAATATAAATAAAGCCTTCACTTACACCCCCGCCTCGTTTAGTTTCTAATTTACTCCCCCCTTTCCTTATTATCCCTTCCTCGCTACTTCTTTCCCATAATTTCATCATGGCACAGGGCAGTTGCTAAATGCCGCCATCGTGTGTCGAATAGGCAGACACAAACACATTTGAACAAAGTAGAGATAGTTATTTATTAAATATGAAATCATTTTACATGTTTTCTCAAAATGTAGATTGAAAAGCCGATTGATAATTACACAATAGCTACACAATTCCCTTCCAGTCATGGTTCCTTGTTTTACGTGCTACTTAGTGAAGACGAGAATGAGATTGAAATGGGGGAGCCAGAAGAGATTGAGAAGCCACCACGTGATGCTGCTGCCTCAGCCAAGCTTTTTGACTGGAATGTAACGCAATGATGTTTATTATGTATGGTTAGGCCTACAGTACCTTCAAAAAGTATTCATACCCCTAGACTTATTACACATTTTGTTGTCCTACAGCGTGAATTCAAAAGGAATAAAACATTTTTTTTAAATCACCATCTACACAAAATACCCCATAATAACAAAGTGAAAGCATGTTTATAGACCTTTTTGCAAATTTATTTCAAATTAAATAAATATCTAATTTACATAAGTATTCACACACCCATTTTACATTGACATTTTAGTCATTTAGCAGATTATCTTATCCAGAGCAATGTACAGTTAGTGCATTCATCTTAATTAAGATAGCTAGGTGGGACAACCACATATCACAGACATAGTAACTATGGCCATGTCCGACGACGATATCCCCGGACAGGGCGAACTAGGCAGGATATAACCCCACTCACTTTCCCAAAGTAACGCTCCCACACCATCGAAGGGATATCAAATAACCTACTACCCCATGACAAGGTTGAGTATAGCCCAGGAAGATCTCCCCCACAGCAAAAGCCCAAGGGGGTGCAAAATCGGACAGGAGGATCACGTCAGTGACTAAACCCACTCAAATTAAGTAGCGAAAAAAGCCTGTCAGGAAGGGAAGCACCGCTCCTAGGGAAGGCATGGGAGAGCACTAGTAAGCCAGTGACACCCGTAATAGGGTCAGATGCAAAGAATCTCAGTGGAGAGAGGGGAGCCAGCCAGACAGAGACATCAAGGGCGAGTTGATACTCCAGTGCCTTGCCTTTAACCTTCACACCCCTGGGCCAGACTACACTCAAACATAGGACCTACTGAAGAGATGAGTCTTCAGTAAAGACTTAAAGGTCGAGACCTAGTCTGTGTCTCTCACATGGATAGGCAGACCATTCCATAAAAATGTAGCTCTATAGGAGAAAGCCCTGCCTCCAGCTGTTTGCTTTGAAATTCTAGGAACAATAAGGAGGCTTGCGTCTTGCAACCATAGCGTACATGTAGGTATGTACGGCAGGATCAAATCGGAGAGATAGGTAGGAGCAAGTCCATGTGATGCTTTTTAGGTTAGCAGTAAAATCTTCAAATCAGTCCTAGCCTTGACAGGAAACCAGTGTAGAGGCAAGCACTGGAATATGAGTAATATGATCAAAAGTTTGGGTTCTAGTCAAGATTCTAGAAGCCGTATTTAGCATTAACTGAAGTTTATTTAGTGCTTTATCCGGGTAGCCAAAGAGTAGAGCAGAGCATTGCTGTACTCTAATCTAGAAGTGGCAAAAGCATGGATGAGCTTTTCTGCAGAATTTCTGGACAAAGACTTTGTGATTATGAAAATGGAAAATAGCTACCCATTAAATATTTTTTATGGGCTTGTAAAAAGAGAGATCAGGGTCCAGAGTAACACAGAGGTCCTTCACATTTTTATTCAAGATTAATTGTCAGATCAAACAGCAGATCTTTCTTTCTTGGGACCTAGAGATAGCATTTATGTTTTGATAGAGTTTAAAATATCTCATTTCTTGTGACAGTTGTTTTTTGTTTTTAGAGATGAGACTGCATCTAGGTTACACAAGGTTAAGTGTAGATCCTTGGTTAGGTGGTTAACTGATTTTTGGTCCGCTGAAAGGGTCCCCAGTCCGGGGTCGGTGGCGAGGGTCGCCGCTCCAAAGGCGCCACCGAAGTGGGCCAAGACTGAGGTGTAGCGGGGTCCACGTCCCGCACCCGAGCCGCCGCCGTAAGAAGGCTGCATCCAATTTGTTGAGTAGAGTGTTGGAGGCTATTTTATAGATGACATCACCGAAGTTGAGGATCGGTAGGGTGGTCAGTTTTACGAGGGTATGTTTGGCAGCATGAGTGAAGGATGCTTTGTTACGATATAGGAAGCCAATTCTAGATTTAATTTTGGATTGGAGATGCTTAATGTGAGTCTGGAAGGAGAATTTACAGTCTAACCAGACACCCAGGTATTTGTAGTTGTCCACGTATTCTAAGTCAGAGCCGTCTAGAGTAGTGATGCTGGACGGGCGAGCAGGTGCGGGCAGTGATCGATTGAATAGCATGCATTTAGTTTTACTTGCGTTTAAGAGCAGTTGGAGGCCACTGAAGGAGAGTTGTATGGCATTGAAGCTCATCTGGATGTTAGTTAACACAGTGTCCAAGGAGGGGCCAGAAGTATACAGAATGGTGTCGTCTGCGTAGAGGTGGATCAGAGAATCACCAGCAGCAAGAGCAACATCATTGATGTATACAGAAAAGAGAGTCGGCCCGAGAATTGAACCCTGTGGCACACCCATAGAGACTGTCAGAGGTCCGGACAACAGGCCCTCCGATTTGAGACACTGAACTCTATCAGAGAAGTAGTTGGTAAACCAGGCGAGGCAATCATTTGAGAAACCAAGGCTGTCGAGTCTGCCAATAAGAATGTTGTGATTGACAGAGTTGAAAGCCTTGGCCAGGTCGATGAATACGGCTGCACAGTAATGTCTCTTATTGATGGCGGTTATGATGTCGTTTAGAACCTTGAGCGTGGCTGAGGTGCACCCATGACCAGCTCTGAAAGCAGATTGCATAGTGGAGAAGGTATGGTGGGATTCGAAATGGTCAGTAATCTGTTTGTTAACTTGGCTTTCGAAGACCTTAGAAAGACAGGGTAGGATAGATATAGGTCTGTAGCAGTTTGGGTCTAGAGTGTCACCCCCTTTGAAGAGGGAGATGACCGCGACAGCTTTCCAATCTTTGGAAATCTCAGACGATACGAAAGAGAGGTTGAACAGGCTAGTAATAGGGGTTGCAACAATTTCAGCAGATAATTTTAGAAAGAGAGGGTCCAGATTGTCTAGCTAGGCTGATTTGTAGGGGTCCAGATTTTGCAGCTAACCATACTTAGGCAGCCTGTTTTCCCACTATGGGTTGTGGGTAGTTGTTTTCTGTTTTGTGTTTCTGCACCTGACAGGACTGTTTCGTTTTCGCTCATTCTCTTGTTATTTTGTTTTGTGTTCAGTTTAAATAAAAAATAACATGAACACTTACCACCTTCTTCATACGACGACCATTACACTGCCACTGGCATTAAACACAGCACGTGTGTCCACGTATGCTGATGATTCCACCATATACACGTACGCATCATCAACCACAGCTAATGAAGTCACTGAAACCCTTAACAAAGAGTTGCAGTCTGTTTTGGAATGGGTGACCAGTAATAAACTGGCCCTGAACATCTCTAAAACTAAGAGCATTGTATTTGGTACAAATTATTCCTTAAGTTCTAGACCTCAGCTGAATCTGGTAATGAATGGTGTGGCTGTTGAACAAGTTGAGGAGACTAAATTACTTGGCATTACCTTAGATTGTAAACTGTCATGGTCAAAACATATAGATTCAATGGTATAGATTCAATGGTTGTAAAGATGGGGAGAGGTCTGGCCATAATAAAGAGATGCACCACACTCCAAAAAGCAAGTTCTGCAGGGTCTAGTTTTGTCTAATCTTGATTATTCACCAGTCGTGTGGTCCAGTGCTGCAAAGAAAGACCTAGTTAAGCTGCAGCTGGCCCAGAACAGAGCGGCACTTCTGCTCTTCATTGTAATCAGAGGGCTGACATAAATACTGTGCATGCCAGTCTCTCTTGGCTAAGAGTTGAGGAGGGACTGACTGCATCACTTCATTTTATAAGAAACATTAATGTGTTGAAAATCCCAAATTGTTTGCATAATCAATTTACACACAGCTCTGAGACACATACTTATCCAACCAGACATGCCACCAGTGGTCTTTTCACAGTCCCCACAAATTCAAGAAAGTGTACAGTATTATATAGAGTCCTTATTGCATGGAACTTCTGTAACGCTGTGCGCTGAGAGTTGGGAGTGAGTGTTCTAATAAAATAAACAGAACATAAAACAAAACAATAAACACAAACAGCACAGAGACAAGAATCAAAAACAATGACACCTGGGGAAGGAACCAAAGGGAGTGACATATATAGGGAAGGTAATCAGGGAAGTGATAGAGTCCAGGTGAGAGTAACGATGGTAACAGGTGTGCGCTAAAATGAGCAGCCTGGTGACCTAGAGGCCAGAGAGGGAGCACACAGGACAGTGTTCCAGCCGCACGACTCCGACCAAAATGAAGATCCCGGGGATCAGGATTGGACCAGTCACCTCTGCTGAGGCGCGGGAAACCTGTCAGTCTGGCTGAGATGCGGGAGCATGGCGACCTAGAGCGCCGGAGAGAGGATACGTGAGGGTACCCCCTCTCCAGCACGTTCTGCTCCAGCCGCAGGACGCCAACCAAAGGGACGATCCCGGGGATCAGGAGCGAACCGGTCAAACCTGCTGATGCACGGGAACCCCACAGACCAGCTGAGGCAGGAGAGCCTGGCAATCTGGCTGAGGCATGAGAGCCCGATGAGCTGGAGGAAGGAGGGGAGCATGGCGATCCGGTGAAAGCATGAAAGACCCATCAAGCTAGCTGTAGCAGGGGAGCCTGGCGATCAGGCTGAGGCATGAGAGCTTGACGAATCGGCGGAGGCAGGTGAGCCTGGCGATCTGTCTCAGGCATGAGAGCCTATAGCGGCTCCCGGACCCGACGTCATTCCCACCAAAAAATGTTTTTTTTAAAAACACTACCCGATGCTTCCCTTAGGGGAGGCGTCATTCTGTAACGCTGAGAGTCGGGAAGCAAGTTCAGTGATTGAGTGTTTTACGAAAATAAACAGAACATAATATAAAACAAGAAACACTAACAGCACACAGACAAGAAACACTAATAGCACACAGACACGAAACAGAAACAATGACGTCTGGGGAAGGAACCAAAGGGAGTGACATATACAGTGAGGCAAAAAATTATTTGATCCACTGCTTATTTTGTATGTTTGCCCACTGACAAAGAAATGATCCGTCTATAATTTTAATGGTAGGTTTATTTGAACAGTGAGAGACAGAATAACAACAAAAAAATCCTGAAAAACGCATGTCAAAAATGTTATAAATTTATTTGCAAAGCCCAAAACAAACACTTAATATATATAACACAGGGCTGTAACCCAAACAAAGAGCAAGGTGTAACCTCTAATAAATACACGGGACGAGACCCATAATAACAAGAGCTAAACTAAAACGCAAGTCGATTCAACAGAGCACAGGTACTCACAAGACCAACGGACATGGAACACTCGGTATCTGAGATATAATACATATATATATTTATTTAAATTTTTCTGCTGTATCGGAAAATTACTCCAGATGATGACCGACTGTATATGGCAAATAGACATTTCATAATCAAATGGGCATGGCCGTTTCTCGTAAATGGAACAGACTTCAAAGACGAAACTCTGTGAGCACAGGGATGGTCAAATGTGCTTTTTAGTCCAGGAACAAGATGGCGTCGAGGCCACTGCACTCTTTGAATTAATACACATTTTGTGGGATTAAAGGTAGAAAACTGTAATACAGTACTAATTTGACCTCTTCACATCAAAGTACATAAATCTACGTTGTAAGGAAAAATAGAACCAGCCATTTATCTATCGTAGTATACGAGAAATCGTACAACATCCATTTCATGATGCTAAAGCAAATGTTTTTTTGTTTTTTTAAAGTTATAGATCCAGTTGAGGCGTGTTAAAGCGAATCCGTTGAGGCTATGTGATTTCTGTGATTTTCTGTACTCACACACACACACACACACAGCCAAGAAGGAGTGACACAGTGTGGGGCTTACAGACAGCAGGGCCTGCAATAGTTACTGGCATTCGCACAATCAAAAAACCATCAGTCCCAGGCTCTGAAAGTTTATAAACCTGTTCTAGAGTTTAAGTCGGTAGTGCACGGTGAGTTATGTGGCTCTAAAAGGTTCTCAGGTCGAGAAACAGCCTTGTCCATTTGCAATGTATTCCATTCATTTTTAACATCGCGAAAATGACGACATTTAGATACAGTTGAAGTCGGAAGTTTGCATACACCTTAGCCAAATACATTTAAACTCAGTTTTTTCTCAATTCCTGACATTTCATTCTAGTAAAAGTTCCCTGTCTTAGGTCAGTTAGGATCACCACTTTATTTTAAGAATGTGAAATGTCAGAATAATAGCAGAGAGAATTATTTATTTCAGCTTTTATTTATTTCATCACGTTCCCAGTGGGTCAGAAGTTTACATACAATCAATTAGTATTTGGTAGCATTGCCTTTAAATTGTTTAACTTGGGTCAAACATTTCGGGTAGCCTTCCACAAGCTTCCCACAATACATTGGATGAATTTTGGCCCATTCCTCCTGACAGAGCTGGTGTAACTGAGTCAGGTTTGTAGGCCTTCTTGCTCACAAGTGCTTTTTCAGTTCTGCCCACAAATTTTCTAGAGGACATTTCTCCAAAACGTACGATCTTTGTCCCCATGTGCAGTTGCAAACCGTAGTCTGGCTTTTTTATGGCGGTTTTGGAGCAGTGGCTTCTTCCTTGCTGAGCGGCCTTTCAGGTTATGTCGATATACGACTCATTTTACTGTGGATATAGATACTTTTGTACCTGTTTCCTCCAGCATCTTCACAAGGTCTTTTGCTGTTGTTCTGGGATTGATTTGCACTTTTCACACCAAAGTACGCTGATCTCTAGGAGACAGAACGAGTCTTCTTCCAGAGCGGAATTACGGCTGCGTGGTTCCATGGTGTTTAGACTTGCATACTATTGTTTGTACAGATGAACATGATACCTTCAGGCATTTGGAAATTGCTCCCAAGAAAGAACCAGACTTGTGGAGGTCTACAATTTTTTTTCTGAGGTCTTGCCTGATTTCTTTTGATTTTCCCATGATGTCAAACAAAGAGGCACTGGGTTTGAAGGTAGGCCTTGAAATACATCCACAGGTACACCTCCAATTGACCCAAATGATGTCAACTAGCCTATCAGAAGCTTCTAAAGTCATGACATCATTTTATGGAATTTTCCAAGCTGTTTAATGGCACAATCAACTTAGTGTATGTAAACTTCTGACCCACTGGAATTGTAATACAGTGAATTATAAGTGAAATAATCTGTCTGTAAACAGTTGTTGGAAAAATGACTTGTGTCATGCATAAAGTAGATGTCCTAACCGACTTGCCAAAACTATAGTTTGTTAAAAAGAAATGTGTGGAGTCGTTGAAAAATAAGTTTTAATGACTCCAACCTAAGTGTATGTAACCTTCCGAATTCAACTGTACATCTTAAACTGCTAATTATTAATTAAAGGCCCAATGCAACAATTTTTATATCAATATCAAATCATTTCTGGGTAACAATTAAGTACCCTCCTCTTCTCAAGGAAGAATTTTGCTAAGACTGTCTGGGAGTAGTCTGAGTGGGGAGGGGAAACTGAAAACTAGCTTTTACCACATAGTGATGTTACCATGGAAAGACAAAACTCCCATCCATGCAAACCTGCTGATTAGAAGGTCCTTTGTAGACTGTGTTTTGAATCAGCAACTATCAGCAACTTTTTCACACTTTCCTCAGCTGTTCTACAATATGATATACAGTGGTGGAAAATGTACCCAACTGTCATACTTGAGTAAAAGTAAAGATACCTTAATAGAAAATTACTTAAGTAAAAGTAAAAGTCACCCAGTAAAATTCTACTTGAGTAAAAGTCTAAAAGTATTCGGTTTAAATTATACTTAAGTATTAAAAGTAAAAGTATAAATAATTTCATATTCCTTATATTAAGCAAACCAGATGGCACCATTTTTTCGTTTTTTAAAAATTTACAGAAAGCCGCGGGCACACTCCAACATTGAGACGTAACTTACAAATGAAGAATGTGTGTTTAGTGAGTCCGCCAGATCAGAGGCAGTAGGCATGAACAAGGATGTTCGGTTGATAAGTGCATGAATTTGACTATTTTCCTGTCCTGCTAAGTATTCAAACTGTAATTAGTTATTTTGGGTGTCAAGGTAAATGTATGGAGTAAAAAGTAAAATCTTTTCTTAAGGAATGTAGTGAAGTAAAACTAAGAGTAGTACAAAATATAAATAGTAAAGTACAGATACCCATAAAAACTACTTAAGTAGTACTTTTTTTTTTTTACTTAAGTACTTTACACCACTGATGATGTAAAACATAATTTTGACTGCACTAGGCCTTTAACATCAACAGGAATTTGTTTAATCTGAACTACTTATTTTTTAAACTAATAACGTTAAGTTTCCCCCAGAAAAACATATAGGTTATCTTTGGCATTAAGATCATGGTTCATCCATTTCCCAACAATGGATTTAAGATGATCTTAGTGATAAAGATTAACTTTATATTTTGGGGACACTCATCCAGCATTAGTTAAATGCAGTAATGAACCAGACAAACAATGTAACATTTCTGCAGGTCTAATGGATTTCCAGAGCAAAGGGTTAGCACACTTAAATTCACACAGGACACCGAATAGGACAGGAGAAGTACTCCAGATATAATACTGGAGGCTGAGACAGGAGGGGTCAGGAGACACTGTGGCCCCATCCGAGGGCACCCCCGGACAGGGCCAAACAGGAAGGATATAACCCCACCCACTTTGCCAAAGCACAGCCCCCACACCACTAGAGGGATATCTTCAACCACCAACTTACCATCCTGAGACAAGGCTGAGTATAGCCCACAAAGATCTCCGCCACGGAGGTCAAGACAACTGGGACCTCAGGGGAAAAAAACAAGGTCAAATCATGACTTCAGTGATCTTCAGATCGGAAAGTCAGAGCACTAGAAAGATGCCTGAGTTCCTGAGTTAGATGACAGTTCCCCAAAAAACATCCAGTCGGAGCTTGTTTTTTCCCAAGTTCCGAGTTTTCTTGAACGCACTGAAGTCGGAAGTCAGAGAATTCAGTGCGTTCAAGACAACTGGGAACTCTGAAAAAAACAAGCTCCGACAAGGAAAAATCATTTTAACCGGTCAACCAACTCAGAATTTCAAGTCGGAAACTCAGGCATCTTTCTAGAGCTTTGACTTTCCTACCTGCAGATCACTGAAGATCGTTTTCTTCAGAGTTCCCAGCTACCTTGAAAGTGCCTTCAGAAATTATTCATACCCCTTGAATTATTCCACATTTTGTTGTGTTACAGCCTGAATTCAAAATTGATTAAATTGATTTTGATTTCACCCATCTACACACAATACCCCATAATGGCAAAGTGAAAACATGTTTTTAGAAATTGTTGCAAATGTATTGAAAATTAAATACATAAATATTAAATTTACATTAATTATTCACACCCCTTTGTGGTGACACTCCAGATTGAGCTCAGGTGCATCCTTGAGATGTCACTACAACTTGTTTCAATTGTTTGGACATAAGAAAGCAACACACCTGTCTATATGAGGTCCCAAAGTTGACAGTTCATGTCAGATCACGCAACTTGAGTCAAGATCTATTTCTTACTTTACTCCTAGGAACAGGGCATCATTGAAAGGAGTGATTTCTGGGGTAGTGTGAAGGTGGAGCAATTGAAGTTGAAGATTCCTGGTGTTTGTGATGGCCGCCGTTTGGTGCGATGCTGACCCTGTTGTGAGCATGGTGAAACAGAGCAGGAGGGCATGGGATAGAGGATTGTGTAGTTTCGGTGGATTAAGTTGTGTGTGCGTCAACTGTAGGGGTACACATGTTGCTGGGGATCGGAAGTGTCTGGTGCGAGAGGCAGGTTGAGGTGGCTAGAGTCAGAGTAGTGCAGAAGATGCCGTATGCTGAGGCAGTGAAGAAAGTAGAGGAGGATGGGTCAAGGATGAGGGATTCTGAGAGGATCCCTATGGAAATTAGATCTGTGCCAGCACAAAGGGATAGGCCAATGAGTGATACAGTATATGCTTCAGTAAGGTTGGCTTCTAAGCGTTCATAGCAATTGTTATCACCTGTACTGCAGAAATGGAACGTGAGTCACAGAAAATATATGTTGTGGTGGCAGCTGCAGAGAAGCATTTGGGGGTATGAAATTTGCCTTCAGAAGAGTTACAGCATGTGTCGAGTGGTGGTGTCCGGTCCTCTCGGGTCGTTGGCCTGGGGTAGGATCAGAAAGGGTTAATAATGAAATAAGGTGATGTGATTTACTTTGGTTTTTTTAAAACTAGGCAAGTCAATTAAGAACACGTTTTTATTTACAATGACGGCCTACACCGGCCAAACCCGGACGATGCTGGGCCAATTGTGTGTCGCCCTATGGCACTCCCAATCACAGCCAGTTGTGATACAGCCTGGATTTGAACCTGTCTGTAGTGACACCTCAAGCACAGTGCCTTGGACCACTGCGCCACTCGGGAGCCCCATGAGTGTAGGGATAGTGTAGGGATAGTTGGAAGGGTCATAAAAATATTAAAATATGTATACTTTTTTCAAATTGAAAATTATGTTTTTGGTTCCCATTTCCCATTTTGTATCATAAAGTGTAATGGATCTGTACTATAGTTCAGTTGGGGACAGTAATGCAACATATTGGATGCCAACCGCTGTTAAACCTCACTGAAGAAGTGCATGTCAGAGCAGAAACTATACTAAGTCCAAGGAACTGTTCAAAGATCGCCGAGATAGAATTTGATGAGGCATGTATCTGGGGAAGGATATTCAATCATGTCTCATGTTGAATGTTTCCAAGAACACAGTGGTCTCCATCATTGGGAAATTTAAAAAATATGAAACTACCCAGACTCTGCCTAGAACTATCCGTCCGATCAAACTGAGCAATCGGGCAAGAAGGACCTTAGTCAGGGAGATGACCAAGAACCCAATGACCACTCTGACAGAACTACAGAGTTCCTTGCCTGAGATGGGAGAACCTGCCAGAAGGACAACAGTCTCTACAGCACTTCACCAATCTGGGTTTTATCAGTGGCCAGAAGGAAGCCACTCCTGAGAAAAAGGCACATGACAGCATGCCTGGAGTTTGCAAAAAGGCATGTGAAAGACTGAACATAAGGCAAAAGATTGTGGTCTGATTAGACAAAAATCTAACTATTTGGCAGGAACGCAAAGTGTTATGTCTGGAGAAAACCAGGCACAGCTCATCATCCATCTAGCACCATCCCTACGATAAGCATGGGGGTGGCAGCATCAAGCTATGGGGATGCTTTTCAGCGGCAGGGACTGGAAATCTGGTGAGGATAGAGAGAACAATGAATGGAGCTAAATACAGGCAAATCGTTGATGAAAACCATCTTCAGATTGTAGATTCCAGACTGGGGCGAAGATTTACGTTCCAACAGGACAATGACCCCAAACATACAGCAAAAGCAATGCTGGAATGGCTTCAGAACAAGAATATGAAAGTCCTTGAGTGGCCCGGACTTTAATCCTATTGAAAATCTGTAGAAAGACTTGAAGATTGCTGTTCACCGCAGATCCTAATTGTCCCTAGAATTTCTAAGCAAACAGCTGGAGGCAGGGCTTTCTCCTATAGAGCTCCATTTTTATGGAACGGTCTGCCTACCCATGTCAGAGACGCAAACTCGGTCTCAACCTTTAAGTCTTTACTGAAGACTCATCTCTTCAGTGGGTCATATGATTGAGTGTAGTCTGGCCCAGGAGTGGGAAGGTGAACGGAAAAGCTCTGGAGCAACGAACCGCCCTTGCTGTCTCTGCCTGGCCGGTTCCCCTCTTCCCACTGGGATTCTCTGCCTCTAACCCTATTACAGGGGCTGAGTCACTGGCTTACTGGGGCTCTCTCATGCTGTCCCTGGAAGGGGTGCGTCACCTGAGTGGGTTGATTCACTGATGTGGTCATCCTGTCTGGGTTGGCGCCCCCCCTTGGGTTGTGCCATGGCGGAGATCTTTGTGGGCTATACTCAGCCTTGTCTCAGGATGGTAAGTTGGTGGTTGAAGATATCCCTCTAGTGGTGTGGGGGCTGTGCTTTGGCAAAGTGGGTGGGGTTATATCCTTCCTGTTTGGCCTTGTCTGGGGGTGTCCTCGGATGGGGCCACAGTGTCTCCTGACCCCTCCTGTCTCAGCCTCCAGTATTTATGCTGCAGTAGTTCATGTGTCGGGGGGCTAGGGTCCGTTTGTTATATCTGGAGTACCTCTCCTGTCCTATTCGGTGTCCTGTGTGAATCTAAGTGTGCGTTCTCTAATTCTCTCTTTCTCTCTCTCTCGGAGGACCTGAGCCCTAGGACCATGACCCAGGACTACCTGACATGATGACTCCTTGCTGTCCCCAGTCCACCTGACCGTGCTGCTGCTCCAGTTTCAACTGTTCTGCCTTATTATACGACCATGCTGGTCATTTATGAACATTTGAACATCTTGTCCATGTTCTGTTATAATCTCCACCCGGCACAGCCAGAAGAGGACTGGCCACCCCACATAGCCTGGTCCCTCTCTAGGTTTTGGCCTTTCTAGGGAGTTTTTCCTAGCCACCGTGCTTCTACACCTGCATTGCTTGCTGTTTGGGGTTTTAGGCTGGGTTTCTGTACAGCACATTGAGATATCAGCTGATGTATGAAGGGCTATATAAATAAATTTGATTTGATCCTCATCTAACTTAACAGACCTTGAGAAAATCTGCAAGGAAGCTGCCAAAGGTGCTTCCACAAAATATTGACTAAGGGGTGTGAATACTTATGTAAATTTGAAATTTGCTAAATGTTCTGAAAACATGTTTTCACTTTGTCATTATTGGGTATTGGGGTATTGTGTGTAGCTGGATGAAAGAAAAAAATGACTCAATTTTGAGTTCAGGCTGTAACAACAAAAGTGGAATAAGTCAAGGTTATGAATACTTTCTAAAGGCACTGTATGTCAGGATCAAAAAAATATGAAAGGAGCAAAGTCCAGGTAAAAAGTTAGAGGAAAACCCACCTGTCTTCTGAAACCCTAACCCTGGGATAGTTATTTTTTTCAGCAGGACAATTACACAAATGTTAATGCAAAAAACACACCGGATTGGTGTTTGCAAACTCGATCTACTCAGGGTTTTCTAAAGATAACCAGATTCAGTTTCACATTGCAGTTTAGGCTTCATCCATACTACGAAGGTGGATATTGCTCGTCTGCCTACTGCCAACTCAGCAGGCTTCTAACTGCATGTGCATGATGTCCCACATGGCTAGCACTAGTCGAATGCCAAACTTTTCAATGAGACAATGCTGAAACAGTCTATGAGCGCGTCAGTGCCACATTTGAATTTGTGCCGAAATAAAAATGAAAAAAGTTATTTTACAAATTCAGCAGGCTATGGTGTGAAATATGATTTTAGAAGTGCAATCTATATTTTCCAACTGGGCACAGCTTTCAGTTCAACATCTAGTTTTGATTTAGGCTCAATTTGATTGTCAACTAACGTGAATTCAAAATGAAATCAACCCAAAAAAGTCTGTCATTGGAATTAGATTAATAGTTAGGTGAAAAAAAGACAAGGTATCTTTGTGCCAACAAAAATAAGTGGTTAAATGTGTTCAAAAAACAAAAATATATTTTCTAAGCATTCTTATGCAGTACCTCCTAGATATAGGACAGACACTTCAAAATCTCCAAGTCGGAAACTCTGGCATCTTTCTAGAGCACTGACTTTCCGACCTGAAGTAATAATTTGACCCTGTTATAAGTGTTAATTGCTGTTTAGCTATGATTAGTAGTGTTCGCAGTAGACTGACAATGAAAAGTACTGGTATTAAAGATAAGTCATTGCAAAAAAAGTGCGGTTTAATTATTTTATTTAAAAAGACCTTAAGGCATCTTGATAAAAAAAAGTTTCAAAGTCTTTAGCAACTGACAAAAGAGAGCAGACCATATTACATCAATATAATATAACTAAGTATATAACAGTATATTCACACATTGAAAAACCTGAGAATGGCTTTAAGAGACCATATAGAACAAAATTGATCAGGTTGATTTCAACTGTTATGCAAATCTTAATTGAATTATCAGTTTTAAAAAGGTGACCTTGAATATATTCCATTTAGGTCAAAAAAGTAAACAGAACATGAATCAAATGCATAATGATTTACAAAGTATAACAGTTTCAAAGTCTTTAGCAACTGACAAAACAATTACAGGAGAGGGTACAACGCATCAGTACATAAAGAGACCACAAGTATATTCACATATTTACAAATGGCAAACCTTTCATAAGTACAAGTATCAAAACCTGACAATGAGGTTAAGAGAAAATAGAAAGTGAAAGAATAAAAAGTGAACATCTTATCTAAAAGAGGAAGCTGTAAAAACATCTAATGTATCAGAGTGAAATCAGTCTCACAACATCACAGTTTGAGGTTGTCATTTTGTCCCATCCCAACATTAGCAACAGACAGAGGATAAACTGCACTAAGTACCATTCATTATACGAAACAAGAGTTAACACAAGCCTTTGAACACTAATAACTTAATGCAGTCATATAAATATATTATTTCTGCACATTCAATTTACCCATTTAAAAAACAAAAAATGTCACAAAACCCACACATATTTCTACAGCCATTGTCTCGGGAAGTATGTGCGAGAACTTCATTTTTAACAGCTTTGTAGTATACTGTGGATTGGCTGATCCCTAGCACATCCATCCAATCACAGTGGAGATCCTTCTCAGTGAAGATGCTCAGTATACGGCAACCACAAACCTAATTACAAAGGTTACGTTCTTATATCTACACAAGCATACCACTTAGAATAAATGCTCAATACATTGCTTAATTCTGTGATATGTGATATGCTAGTGTTACTAGAGCAGAGCCAAAGAAATAAGTAGAATCTGACTCAAACCACCAGTGTTACATCTGGCATCAACTCTGAACCGGAAGAAGTATCCTGGCTGACGTCAGGTGACAGGAAGTTCAGGCCCTGCGATCGTAGTCAGCGACCATCCTCTTGATGTGGGACAGTTTGGCCTTCAGGTATTTACTCCTGCGCTTCTTCAACTGGTAATCTGCTGACTGTAGACCAGGAAGAATGGGCCAATGAAGGTACATCGTCTTCTGTAGCTGGTCAGTTTTGTTTTATGACTATAATAAGTGTGGTAAGTACAAGTGTATAGAAATCTGGTTCTAAATCAGTTCACAAGGGACATGATAACCACATGTACTTTCTCAAACTTCATGACAATGTGGGACTGGGGTGTAGTACTCAGAAGAGACACAAGAGGGAGTACATAAGGAAGTAGATCAAACAAAGAGGCGTTGCTTAAATGTTGTGGATACCTACCTTCTTTATGTCCTTTAGCCTGTTGTACTTTTCCATAGCATCCTGTAGGGGAAAGAAAGATTACTGAAAATGCAAACAAATATACTTCTCAAACAACTATTCCTCTCATGACCCCTTTCTTCCACACCCTAAAGTTAGCATGTGATTGGGAAACAATGCAACATATCATGGATATTTTCTCAATGTTATAAATTGAGACCAGAATTTTTACTGGCCACATGACCTGACCAGGAAAACCTTTAACTAGCTAGCTAGGGTCCTCTAAAGTGCACGTTTGAGATTGACTACATTCAGACTGCACAGAATCACTGATCAACAAAATCACCTTGCTTCCCAAATAACTAGTCATCATGTGATCAAGATTAGCCCATTCCTCACCAAAATGATTCCATCAAACTCACCAGGAACTGGGGGCTTCCCTCCTGCAGCTCATCCAGCTCTCTGTCCACCTCTGACAGGCTCTTGTTGATGATGTCCAGCTCTCCCTGCAGGTCCTTGTACTCCTGGTGATCCCGGTCAAACTCACGCTTGTAGTCCACACGTTCCTGCTCATTGGCAATGGTGGGGAACTCACTGAGGAGAGAGAGAAAGGGGGAGAGAGGATGTGTCAGAATACACCTGAAAATTTTATTGTGGAAACCTAGACGGCAATATGTTTTCAGACTTTGTGGCACAGAACAGCAATTTCAATCTTGTAGTATTAATAGTAGCTGTCAACTAAAATACATACAACCATTATCACTACAACTGTAATTCTGTCTCTCTCTGTACCTGTCGAAGTCATTGTCGTCGTCCAGCTCGTCCCCAGAGGAAGCGTAGTCTGTATCCTGTCCATCAGTACGGCGAGGACGACCGGCCCGTCTCTTCTTGGGCTTCCCTGCTGCTGAGCTGGCCATCTCTGAGCCACTGCTGTAGGGGGCGCTACTGTGCACAGGGAAGTCACAAACTACTGGAGGACTGGAGACAGACAAGGAAAGATGGGAGTCTTGATTTAGCCTTACGGTTGTGGGCGGAGCAGTTGCCGTACCAGGCGGTGATACAGCCCGCCAGGATGCTCTCGATTGTGCATCTGTAGAAGTTTGTGAGTGCTTTTGGTGACAAGCCGAATTTCTTCAGCCTCCTGAGGTTGAAGAGGCGCTGATGCGCCTTCTCGATGCTGTCTGTGTGGGTGGACCAATTCAGTTTGTCTGTGATGTGTATGCCGAGGAACTTAAAACTTGCTACCCTCTCCACTACTGTTCCATCGATGTGGATAAGGGGGTGTTCCCTCTGCTGTTTCCTGAAGTCCACAATCATCTCCTTAGTTTTGTTGACATTGAGTGTGAGGTTATTTTCCTGACACCACACTCCGAGGGCCCTCACCTCCTCCCTGTAGGCCGTCTCGTCAGTTAATGCGGGAGCTTCACCTCCCCTAAGCAGTGATCAATAATGCGGTCTACCTGCTAATACTTAAAGGTTAGTGTTGGATTACTGTTGTAGGCTATTACAGCTACTGCCACAAGCAAAAGTTTAAAAAATAGAAATAAATAAAAAGTGCCGAACTTGCACTGCCCATTTTTACTTTGCTTACCGGGTGGGAAAAATTGACAATAATGTTGTGTAATGGTGAATTAAAAATAAAAGCAAAACATTTCTGCTTCAAAAAAGCATGACAAGGTACATTAGTGTATTTCAGTCACCAGTCATACTGGTGGTTGAGTTGCGTAAAGGTTACAAACTTAAGGTGTCGTTTTGCTTGACTTTCTGGTGTGAGATAAGCTGTGAGTTGACCTACAGTACCATCCATGACTGATGATTGCACTACAGGAAACATGAACATTTGGTTCTGCCAGAAAGATTTCCTCATGCCAAATAATGATAATAAAAAAGGTTGATTCTGACATGAGACCATTCTCTCCAGCTATTTGTGTGATCACACACACCACACGTCTTGCATTCCAGAGACCAGGGGTGGTATTTCTTTCTAAGTTCCTACATCTAAGATAATCATCCCAGAGACAGACACACGGTCACTATTGTTCCTTAAAAACAACTGTTTGACATCCAGGTTGTGCGATAAACACTTTTTTACAAATATAGTACAACCACTCTGGACTTTTATTTGGGAGTAGGTAATGTACATAACTGATCATGGGATGATAGCCCATTTTTGCAAGTGGTCTGGTGACATCTTTTTTTAAAGAATTTTATTCAAAAACAATTCCAATCTTGGTGAAATGCCAAGCAAGCTTATGTCTGACTTTCAATATGATGCACAAGACAAGAGTTGCTCCTCTCCAACAATGGAAATACAGACTTGTTCAATGTGATGATGTCATCGTCAGATGGCGGGGAAAGAAGGAATGTCACACTTCCTTCACTATAGCCCTCACCTACCGTTCTCACTGTCCTTTCATAGCAGTGTCTTACAGTAAATGGACTTAAAATGGACGGAAGATGTCACCCATTTCAACATTCTCCATCTTCTGCACAGAAAATCACATATGGCCACACAACCCCGCACAAACACGCCCAGTCATCTCAGTACTGCAGCAAGCCCTAACATGCTATCGTCCCCTCCCAGCAGTGTAGAATAACACCATAAGATTCGGATCAACCTCAAACCTGCCATTACTGTGGAAGCACTACAATGGTCTGCACTGACATATGTAGAAAACAGAACAATCTTCTCAAATCAAAGTCAGTCAAGTGCACCGAATACAAACTTATAGTGAAATGCTTACTTACAGGCTTTAACCAATAGTGCAAAAAAGGTATTAGGTGAACAATAGGTAATTAAAGAAATAAAACAACAGTAGAAAGACAGGCTACATACAGTAGCATGGCTATAAAAGTATCGAGGCTACATACAGACACCGGTTAGTCAGGTTGATTGAGGTAGTATGTACATGTAGATATGGTTAAAGTTACTATGCATGTATGATGAACAGAGAGTAGCAGTAGCGTAAAAGAGGGGTTGACAGGTGGTGGGTGGAGGGATAATGCAGATAGCTCAATTAGCCAATGAGCGGGAGCACTGGTTGATCATCCCAATTGAGGTAGTATGTACATGAATGTATAGTTAAAGTGACTATGCATATATGATAAACCGAGAGTAGCAGCAGCGTAAAGAGAGGGGTTGGGGGGGGCACACAATGTAAATAGTCCAGGTAGCCATTTGATTACCTGTTCAGGAGTCTTATGGCTTGGGGGTAAAAACTGTTGAGAAGCCTTTTTGTCCTAGACTTGGCACTGCGGTACCGCTTGCCATGCGGTAGTAGAGAACAGTCTATGACTGTGGTGGCTGGGGTCTTTGACAATTTTTAGGGCCTTCCTCTGACACCGCCTGATGTAGAGGTCCTGGATGGCAAGCAGCTTAACCCAAGAGATGTACTGGGTCGTAATCACTACCCTCTGTAGTGCCTTGCGGTCGGAGGCCGAGCAATTGCCGTACCAGGCAGTGATGCAACCAGTGCTCTCGATGTTGCAGCTGTTGAACCTTTTGAGGATCTCAGGACCCATACCAAATCTTTTTAGTTTTCTGAGGGGGAATAGGCTTTGTCCTGCCCTCTTCACAACTGTCTTGGTGTGTTAGATATGTTAACTACCAAAGGAAAGGAAATCTCTCTTTGTTTAATTCCCAGTATAACATTATGAGATAAGACAATATAAGGTCATTGTTCTTTGATCAATTCCACAGATCTAATCTCGTCTGTACTAAAGTGGGCTGTAGTTGTAGTGTAAGCCTGTTTGTAACTGTACTGTATTGTCTGTACTCACGCTGGGCTGTCATTGTAGGGAGGTTTGTCGTAGTTGGTGCTGGTGTCGTCCAGGTGACTCCTGGATCCTCCAAACTTCTCTGGGTAGTCGGTCAGCACCACACCTTCATCAGGAAAACCTGACACATTGTTCACCTGCAGAGGGGATACAACATATACTTCAGTGATCAAACTCACAGCAGCTGAGAGAGCCACAGCAGCTGAGAGAGCCACAGCAGCTGAGAGAGCCACAGCAGCTGAGAGAGCCACAGCAGCTGAGAGAGCCACAGCAGCTGAGAGCCACAGCAGAGCCACAGCAGCTGAGAGAGCCACAGCAGCTGAGAGCCACAGCAGACACCACAGCAGCTGAGAGAGCCACAGCAGCTGAGAGAGCCACAGCAGACGAGAGAGCCACAGCAGACGAGAGAGCCACAGCAGACGAGAGAGCCACAGCAGACGAGAGAGCCACAGCAGACAAGATAATCATACTATTTGTACTGTGGCAACGGAACCGCCTTGAGATACAAATTGAAAAAGAGTCATCTGAACAGGTAGGCCTATATGTGTGGAGGGGGAATTGAAATGCAGATGTACAGTAATAGAAGTATACTTCCTCTGGGGAGTGAAATGCCACATCATGCTTAGAGTGAATCCTCATCAGAACAATGACATACTGTATTTGATGACGTTGTACCAACTTGATAGTAAGACACATTTACACTGAAAAACATATGCAGAAATACTTCCCAGAGCAAAGCCAGCCACTATAGTAATGCTTGGAGCGTCGGTGTTGGGACTTTGTTCAGATCTGAAATTGCTAATTGCATAAGGCTAGCAATTTGGTAGTACCTCTGACAGGCTAAGTGGAATGTTCACAGTATGGTTTACACCTATCCACTCCTCTCAGACCTCCACAAGTGCATAAGGGGTAGGTACTAAGTAGGTGTCATTTGTAGACAGACAGAATTTTCCCATCAGGGTAATCAGTAGACCAGGGAAGACACACTCATCCATGCAATAACACTGCCTCAGCAATTTCAGAAAGGTTTTCACGAGCCACACAGCACTTCTCTGCCTCTTCAGTTTCTCAGGGTCATGTTGCTGTTCTGTAATGTTGTGCATGTGTCTACTTTGCTTGTATTGGTCAGCATGGGTTTAAATACTAGTTAGACCAGCTCTTCCTCTTTCACATTTTCCTCTAGTGCAAAACTCAAATACCAGTTGTGAGTTTGGTGAAAAAAGCTGCAGTGTGTAAATGTTAAATAATTTTGTTGGACCATACTGAAACTTACCTTGACTATGAGCCACTTACTATCTTGACTTAACTCCCACTTCATTATCATGATTTAGGTATGTGGAAAGCGGGTGTTCTAAGAACAGTTTCAGAAACCATGATTCATCGTTGACTCCTCTTTTTACTTTTGAGCACTGACCATGTTTTTCCTTAACTGCTTACTGTCCTCATTCAACAGAGAACCTCTTGAAATAATATACCTCCCAACTGCCATTTTTGTTTTTGAAGGTCTTATTCCACACACCATTTTACTGACAGGGAGTGA
The DNA here is from genome assembly GCF_018296145.1 of Oncorhynchus tshawytscha. Classification (NCBI taxonomy): domain Eukaryota; kingdom Metazoa; phylum Chordata; class Actinopteri; order Salmoniformes; family Salmonidae; genus Oncorhynchus; species Oncorhynchus tshawytscha. The sequence continues at coordinate 27,685,549 of NC_056448.1, forward strand.
AACCACCATACACAAACCACACCCATACACAAACCACACCCAGAAACTGAGTGTGAGAGCTCTCTCCTCAAATCTCCAATGCTGCTGACTCTGGGAGAACAGGTCTTACTACTTTACCTATCAGACTACTGCTGTAGAACAAAACAGTCAACAGGCAGACATATTGGCCTGACTAATCCTTCTCCATGCATGAGAACACAGTACCTGGTTTCACTGAAACCACCAGAGGTCAACAACAACTCTGACCGCAGCAGTTTGTTCAGAGACGGAAAACCCTTAAGGGTTAAGGTGAACGAAGTGCTGCAATTCTGTGTAGTCTAAAAAAAATGTCCCCTCCTTTCTTCCTTCTTTCATACAGCTTTCAGGAAGGGAAATAAACTATAGGGTCAGACAAACTCTGCCGATATGATTTCCTAACCTTAGCTGTACATGTTTAGAGGAAGTATTACCTTTGAATAGAATCTGAGAGCATTTCAATAGTGTAAAATGTCTTCAATCATTTCTGTCCTATCCTTCATGATCACTGATCTGTTAGCGCCTAACAGGTGATATCAATATGAAACCGTATTGTCTCATTTATTACAAGTGTGTTTCCTTTGATCATTGTTTCCACATTTCCTCTCCTTGCTTCCCTCTGGGGTTTTGTGTGGAATGCAAGTGAAAGACAGGAGAAGACACAAGGAATTTAAAAATTATATTCGACATTCATCCCCCATGTGTACCCATTCACTCCCTAACTCACCCATGCCTCCACGTCCTGGGGCGGGGCCTCCTCGTTGATGATCTTCACCTTCCTCCACAGGACGTTGGACTTGCCATAATTCCTGATTTTCTGGCGCGTCTTTAAGGCAAACACCATCATGATGATCAGAGCCGCCATCACCAGGAAGCCAAACACTATCGCTATGGCCTGGATCAGGATGGGGAAGTTGGGTGAGACACACAGACCCAGACACCACCACAGAGATGAGAGGAAGTATGCAGCGAAAGGAGGCATACATACATCCCCTCTCTCACAAACACACACAAAGTACACTCACCTCCTGAGGCTCCACCACACAGTAATGGTAGAGATACTGGTTGACCAACATTCCTGAAACCTGGGGGACCTGGTACTGGGCACACAGGCCTGCCAGCTGGTTCCCATAGATCGACCCTGTAGATTGAGCCATGGGGTTCACCGCCACCAGGTACACTATAGTCGCTATGAGCATCAGCAGGGCCAGGATAGCACAGATGATCACCACAGCTAGGTAGAACCTTCTAGACTCCGACAGGCCATGCCTCGACACCACGATGATGAAAATGACAAGGGCCGTGATGAAGCTGAATGCTGCCATGGCAATGATGAATCCTTTGCCAGTGCGAGGGTCATTGTAGTTCCCTCCGAGTCCGCCGTAGCCATAGTTGTTACCGGCACCATAGGCAGCACCACCAAAGCTACCGGAGTAACCACCGCCTCCGTACGAGCTGCCCCCATACGAGCTGCCCCCGTAACCACCGAAGCCAGACATGGCCCCCTGGCTGTCCCAGGCCAGCGTAGAGGCCACACAGGCAAATATGGCCACACAGAGGACAATGACGATGATGGCCATCAGCTTGATGATGCCCGGGGGAGACGTCCATTTGTAGAAGTGCTGGAACTCATCGTCAGGGTAGTAGGAGTACGCCGGCTGGGGTGGCTCATGACTGCAGAGGGAGACAGACAACCGATTAAACGTGGATTGTAACAGAGTGGGTGTGTCAAGTGTAGGAACATAAATTGTAGGATGAGCGAGTTAGCAAAGACAATTGTGTGTGAGACACATATAGAGGAGAGCTATAAACTGCCTTGGGCCAACAACACAAGCTATAATCTCTATTGAGCAAACACCTCGTATAGTATGAGTTATTGCACTACTATGGTTTTCGATAAACATAATACAAGATCAAACCTTTAGGTAAAAGTTCATGCCTTTTCCACCCAACAAGTATATCAAATATGTACAGGTCAGGAAGGTCATAAACCTTTTGACAAAGATATAGTAGGGGTAAAGTAAAAGTTACGACTCACTATCCATCTGACTCATAGGGAGGCGGACTCCCGTTGTGTTTGGAAGACATTCCTGAATCCACAGGTGCCCGAAGGGTCTCTCTCTCTTTAAAGCTCTGTTGGAGAAAAAACATTAGAATAAAGCAAAGAAACATACAGCTCACTGCCTCAGTGTCTACAGGAGAGTTACAAAACACAGTGAATAATGACACAAGGCTACCTCCCCATGGGAAACAGTGAGAACAGGTGTGAAAACAAAAAAAACAGTCAACAAAGAGGTGTTTTCAGTGGGGTATTCATCTTTAAATAATGAGGACAATTATCTGCATTGTTCTCTAATCCACATAAGCCATATGGCTTGTCAACCAGGTTAAATTTATATCTGCAACATTTTGAACCTGAATAATGACACAGTAACTGACATGCATTACTGATTTCTTAAATGAGGGTTCCCCAACTGGTTGCCACATGACGAATTTGACCTGCGGGTGGATTAATTTCCCCCCCCCCCAAGTTTTATTGTTGGACATAAGACTGTAAAAACAAATATAAGCAAGGTTTGAAATGATTATGTTTTAGGCAAACATGTTATAGATTCTTGAAGTCAATTTGCAATCGACAAACTATTTGTAATTAGGGGGGGCGAAATCGGTCCTTGAATTAATCTAGCTGTTGATCGTTGTTAAATCATAGGCTACTCATAACCAATAAAATAATATCAGTAAAGCGTTTGAACTAGGCTGAACAAATGTTGATACAAAAAAAAACTTGTTTAGTTTCCAACAACACATTTTAAATTAAGATAACATTGCGAAAAAAGATCATGTGATCTTACCACAAACACGATTTCACAATGAAACAAATGTTCCACAAAATAAAGCCGAACCACTCACCTGTTGGAAAATAGTCAGCGCGTCTGACACCAGTGGTTTCTGGTGAAATTCCGTCCGATTCTCAATAACAGGCCACACCTTGTTCAGGTGTGGCGTCGTCAAAATATGACCCGCCCCTTCACCCCCCACCCCCACCCCACCACACACACACACACACACACACACACATTTCCCCGCCCCCGAACGTGAAGGGTGTCTGGTTTCCTCCTCTCATCTCCATCAGGCAGGCTTGTACCACAATGAAGAGTTGATACAACGAAAAATGTATTGAAGCGAAACAAAGTCAACAGAAGTGAAACAAAACGAAAATAATCCAAGTCAAATGCACGTGCACTAATGTTTTATTTTGGTTGCTTGATAGGCCTACAAGAGGCTTCCTCTGGGAGTAGCCTAGGCTAGCCTTTTTCTTTCCCCTGTATGTCTTCCATTCAGTTCGGTGGTAAACAAGTGTCAGAAGCCAGAAACTACAAACTGCGGTATACATATAATGGAAAACATCTAGTTTGTTACAAGTGTCATTGAATACCTGCAAATGCAGTAGGCCTATTTCACACAAGTTTGCATAAAGCAGACTAACCAATGGATTTTCCATCAGCAAAAATACTTTACTGTAACATCAATGACAAAAGTAAACTGCAGACCCTGTGAGCTATCAACAACAAGTGCTTGTTTTTCAATTTGACATTTTACTGTAGGTTTTTAAGGACAGTGGCAAACTGACAGCCCTGCTTGTAGGGCCTACTACTAAATAATACAAAAACAGACATGCAATAGCAGAGGTGTAGTCTCAAAGACAGCAAGCACCAATTCATCATGGATGACTTTCAAAAGAACCTTTCTAAATATCACATTTGGTCTAATACAGGAAGACAACATTTAAATGCAATAAAACATATGTTCGTTCATAGTCACAAAATGATAGAAGACAAGACATAAATATAACAGTCATTTATTTACATTAAAACACCAAGGCACATGCAAAGGTTATTCACTACTACAAACTGCTAGCCTAACACACGTGGAGGAAATAAGTAGTGTTGTCTAATGAAATGGTAGAACATGGTACTAAAACTACACAGAAATTAGTGTGGTCATTAAATATAGCAGAAATTGTGTGTGATCTTTCCAAAAAGCATAATCATCACTCAGGAGGGACACCTGTATGTTACCTGATTCTCACAATATGATGATTTGGAAATTCACAAATCCTCCAGATGGTCAGTGTATAACACAGACAGTCTTGAGATATAGCAGTTGAAGAGTTCAGGTAGTAAACCATACCCAAAGTGAGCCAGTATCACAGTTACCTCATAAGTTAACTTTGGACAGTGGTTGGACAGTGGTTGAACAGTGGTTGTAAAGTTTGCACAGTGATTGAATAAAAACAAAATGGATTGCAACATGACAATCGTCATCACTCTAGTGTTCCAATGAGTCAGTGAGCTAGGAGTCAAGGAATGGAGGGAGTAGAAAAAGGTGATTGATAAAAGCATGTCAAATGTAATATGTAAACACATGCAACAATTTCCATGATACATTTGAAGGATTGTAGCCTAATCCTGTTCTCCCTTTGTGAAACACTTGAGCAGCTGGTGTTGCGTGAGTACGGTGAAATGGATTAGAAGGCCTTAGATACAGTGGTATGTCCAGTTACAGTACCATACTGGTCTTTGTTTGCATATCAAGGTCATTTTCAGTAAAAAAAAGTAAAGCATTGCTCCAGATGCCCCTTTGGTCAATTCATCATGCGCACACACACACAGTCGCACACACACTCCAGTTTCTTTTGGGGTTTAATTAAGAAAATGTTCTGGTTCAAAAAGAAGTGCAGTCTCTGAAAGGAAAGGGAAACCATTTTAAACCACCATTCCAACCAGCCTGAACCGGTTTCATTCCTAATCAAATTTAAACTAAAAATGGCTCCCATCTGTTTGCACTGGTCCCCATATGTTTTCCATTATTTTAAACTGGTCCCTACTAGTTTTAACTGGTCTCCTACTGGTTCCCAGTGGTCTCCCCAAACAGATAGGCCATGCTGGTTTAGCCGTAGCCATCGTTCCACTCCATGACCTTGTCGTACTCGTGGATCTTCTGTTTAATGTGGGCCAGTTTGTTCTTCAGGTATTCACAGCGCTCCCTCTTCTCCTGGAACGTAGGATCCTAACAGCGAGAGAGAAGAGAAGTTTCAGATTTCTTGAATTTTCAAACTAACCAAACCTATCAGTTATCCTGCAATGCTCTGGCAAATCGAAATCCAGTTTAAAGAGTTACTGGCATATGCATCATTGCATGGCAGAAACGTCTTATGGGCTAAGCATAATGCATATGAATTAGCTCTGTGTCAAATGTCAAAAAGACAATGTAAGGCCAATAACATGCCACATGTAGAACTCAAGTGTGGATAATTGTGATATTAAACAGCATTGTGAGTTAGCAGAGTGTGCCAGGGAGAAGAAGTTTAGTACTACTTTTTTATACAAGTTCAGCTTGTGTGTTTTCCCTGACCCCACTCCTTTTAAATAAAGAGACCATCAGCACTGTGCTGAATATGAAGTGATGCCGTTTCCTCTACCTCTAGGTTTCGAGAAAACACAATGAGCCCATTCATGTGAGAAGGTTTGCAAGGAAATTCAATACTTCCTCATGCCGGAACAGAAGCACACACGTTATCTTCTTCTATCCTCGAGGGACCTAAAATACATTTCCTTAAAAAAAATGTCAAAAGATTTTCCCTAACTCTAAACCAAACCCTAATTGTAACCCGAACCCCTGAATTTAAAATAACCAATGTCCCCACAAAGGAGAATTTTCCTTGTTTTACTTGGTGATTTTAAGGACCCACAAGGATAGAAGAACACACACACACTTCCTCTCTCTGCCCACTCATGCTCGATTCATCTTTCCCACAGTGGCAGTATAGATTAACAACCACTGGCACACAGGTGACTTACTACACCCTGTCTGCTAATGGTGCTTAATTTACAAGGATAGGCTAGGTCTTTTAATCTGAATATAGGGCCAATTGGAGTTGGCAACTGTTACAATATGGGCAGCTGAATGATTGAGAGAAAGGCAGGGGACAAACTCACATTTTTCTTCCTCTGGTACTCCTGAAGGATTTTGTTCACGCGGTCATACTCCTGGTGAAAAAAAGATCATGCAAGATTGTAATGAGTTCAAAAATCAGGAAACTTCAGGAATCGAAAGTACAGTTTGATGGCTTTGAGAGGAAGTGGAGGGTGGAGGAGAAGTACAGGGGAGAGGAAATAGAGGGGGAGGATTCAAGGAAGTCTCAGGACGGGGGGACGTGGGAGGGGGGGGGTGAGGCAGAGCACCACAATGAGAGCAGAACGAACAACTATTTAGTGTTGATATTCTCAATATGGCTTCCTCTCATCGTCTCCATCGGCACTGATCTGAAAACATGCTAGGTGAAAGCAATATGGCTGATTTTTATAATGCTATTTCCTGTCACCTATCCAGTTCTTTTAATATCAGTGTTAATTACAGCAGACAAAGAGAGAGGAAGACTCTTAGACCAAATAGATGCGATCAACAAGAAAAGAACAAAAAATAATAAACAGGAAGTGAATGTGTGGTTGCGTAACAGCAGGACATGGCCAATCACCATCTGACTGTTGGGGTGCTGGGGTAGGGCACGCATCATGGCGTCCAGCTCGTCAAACTTCCTGGTGGTGGCCTGCACGTCGGCGTGGAGCTCCTTGTACTCAGAGTACTGGTCATTGAACACAGCCCGGTACTGGTCCCGCTCATCGACCGTACGGATGGTTGGGTACTTACTGCAGGGGGGAAGAGAGTGGGCAGCGGAGGCACAGAGGATTCATTATTACAACACGAGGGGCAGAAAGCAAAGGGGGCTTCCTCCATGGCAGACAGTGTAACTTTACTTCCAAAAACAGGTCTAGAAAGAACACAGGGTAGCCTACTTACTACAGTGAAACAGAGATCAGTCACACTTTACAGAAATTAAATGTATTACTGCAAAGTATTCATGTATTTACTTTACAAAATGTATATTTATTAAGGTATACAGTTATTGTTGTCAATGTAAATACACAGTTACTACACCCTTTACTAATTAAAACACAATTTTCCTGTCTTATTACTATTCAATGTAACCTAATATGTACATACCATGCAGAACTGGGTAATTACATTCTGAGTACTAAAATAGTTGCAAGGCATTAGGGCAACTCAATGTAAAGTGTTAAACTTAAACAGGCTTAATGATTATTAGAGGGATAAGAACAAACAGGGTCATTGTTATGGGAGTGATAAAAACAAAGGATATTTACATCAGGAAGGCCGAAAATTCAAAACTGTGCTCACTACGAGTGGCGAAAATGTGTAGAATTAAAAACAGCAAAGAAGCTATTTTTCTCCTGAACGCTTAGGACTTGCCCCCAAACAAGTCAGGACTTGCCCCCAAACAAGTCAGGACTTGCCCCCAAACAAGTCAGGACTTGCCCCCAAACAAGTCAGGACTTGCCCCCAAACAAGTCAGGACTTGCCCCCAAACAAGTCAGGACTTGCCCCCAAACAAGTCAGGACTTGCCCCCAAACAAGTCAGGACTTGCCCCCAAACAAGTCAGGACTTGCCCCCAAACAAGTCAGGACTTGCCCCCAAAATGTCCAGAGAAATAAAATTACAATTCCTGTCTAGACTGGTTAGGCAGAGCTTGAATTTGCATATGGCTCATGGTTTTTGTTTAGTGGGAAGTACAATCAGCCCACATGACATTCTACTTACAATCCCGCCAGAGGACTCAGTAAGCATTGCACATTCTACCTTTGTGCAAAATTGACTTTTTTTTTTTTTTACACCCGCTTAACATTACAGGGCAGATATTTGTCCTAATAATTTAACATCCTGAGCATAATTCCATGCACCAATGCAATCTCTGTGCATTCCCTGAAAACTTTCAAATAAACTAAATTCAGATTTGAACATGGTGCTTGAATTCTATCAATAAAACCCCTGTATCAACTACTCTCCCACTGCCCTGTGTGTGAAGGTGCCACTCACGCTATATAGTCAGGCATGATGACTGGTTTGGGGATGTGACCAGAAGGGATAGCTCCCTGTAGAACCTTCGGTGGCCCTGCCTTGGGTACCGCAGCCTGGATGGGAACCACAGTAGACCCCTGAATTGGCTCTGGAACCGGCATCTGGGAGAAAGAAGAACAAAGACAGAACCATAGAAATATAGACCATGGATGTAACTGGAGTATGTGTAACACTAAGGAGCTGATCAACACCATAGATTTCTTTGTTGGCATTAAGCCATAAATAAAAACATTAAGCTCAGCAGTAAATGCTTACCAAAGACCGCACCGCAGGGAAATCTGTCGTATGCATCTGCGTAATAACAAAACAGAAGTTGTGTAAGTCTAAAATGACACTTCTGCAACAAAAAAAGAGCTTATATTTATGTAATATAAGACTGCATATACACTGAGTGTACAAATCATTATGAACACATTCCTAATATTGAGTTGCACCCCCCCTTTTGCGTTCCACACAGATACTGGGCCAGGTTGACTCCAATGCTTCCCACAGTTGTGTCCTTTGGCTGGATGTCCTTTGGGTGGTGGACTATTCTTGATGTACATGAGAAACTGTTGAGCGTGAAAAACCCAGCTTCGTTGCAGTTCTTGATACAACCAGTGCGCCTGGCAGCTACTACCATACCCTGTTCAAAGGCACTTAAATATTTTGTCTTGCCCATTCACCCTCTGAATGACACACATACACAATCCATGTCTCCATTGTCTCAAAGCTTAAAAATCCTTCTTTAACATGTCTCCTGCCCTTCATCTACACTGACTAAAGTGGATTTAGCAAGTCACGTCAATAAGGGATCATAGCTTTCACCTGGATTCACCTAGTCAGTTTGTCGTGGAAAGATCAGGCATTCTTAATATTTTGCGCACTCAATGTATACAGCATACAGAAAGACAAGGTCACACTTGATTTGGAAAGTCTATCTGTAGATGCTGTACAGATGGTCAAATTATCTGTGTATAAGCAAGGTTACGGTTAGTTCTAAAATAAGGGGTCAGGTTAGTCCTCGAATAAGGGTTAAGGTTAGTTCTAGAATAAGGGTTAAGGTTAGTAGATAGTTTAAATGTTAATGAGTCTGTAGAGCATCTACAGATGGACTATCCAAATAAAATGTTACCAAAAACTATTGCTCCAATGTTTTCATAACTAGAACAGATTTTCTTCCTCACATGAGAACTGAATGAAAGCGATAGAACAAGTGGTACCTGAGCCGCCTAGCAATTAACATAGAACATAGCAAGCTACCATGGCAACCCCCATCCACTAATGAACAATGCTCTCTCAATGGACCATCACTCAGTGTGAACGCGCACATGCACTCATTCACACCCCTCTCAGCCTTTCTCATTAGTGTAGTGGTTCAAACAGCTTTATTTTCATTGCCAAGCTTGCATCAACTGTTGGATTTTCTGAATCAGACACCAATGAATGCAAATAATACCTGCAACTTAGACATCCTCACAGAAATGTAACTTTTTTCTCAGTTCTAACATTTAACCTCGTGCCTCAGGCACACACCCACAATCTCACCTCCAGGCCATACTTTTCCCGGTACATGCGTGCCTGCTCGTGCCGCCACAACTTCAGACACACAATGGCCCCGATCAGGTAGATCACCATGGTGACGAACAGAAAGATGATGGCGGCTGTCTGCCCGGCCTCGGTGCGGCAAAAAGCCCCGTTGATGCCATTGTTGAAGATGGGAAGGGAGCAGAGACCGCCCCGCGTGGTGTCCCTGACGTAGACTACAGCTAATAATGATAGTAGTATGGTCATTTAGTAAATACTTTTATCCAACGAGTCAACACAGTTACTGTATATTATTATAAAATGTATGGCCCATGCTGGAGTCAACCACAACACTGGTGTTACAAGTATCATGCTATAACCAGCTAAGCAGTTGGAAGAACCACAAATAATAGTAACCATCATCATAGTTTACATTGACATAGCATTGCATTCTCTCTCTAAAGTGTGTAGTTCACTTCCCACCCACCTGCAGCCATGTAGAGCACGGCCATGGCCAGGTTTATAGTAAACTCTGTCAGGGGCCACCAGGAGGAATCCAGTAGGATGGTGCGGTAGTACATAGTCATCCCTATCACCAACAATATCACAGTCACGATCCAGGCCAGCCCCGCCACAACTAACACAAACGGAGTCTGAGGACCCGAGTAGTAGGACCCTCCGGTGCCCGCTCCGTACATCCCACCTCCGTAGCCTCCGTATGCACTTCCAGGCGAGGAGTAGCCAAACATGTTGAACCACTCGTTGTCCTTGTGCACGTACGCGCACACGCAGGCGAACACCGCTGCACCCAGCAGCAGCTCCACGCATCCCAGAATCCTCAGCAGGCCCGCCCAGGACTTCATGTAGCCGTAGCGCTCGTGGTACTCTTCCACCCGCTCGCTGTAGGTGAGCGCCGTGTGGAGTGTGCGTCCCGAAATTGACTCTTGGTGGTCACCCACTCCCAGGAGCTCCTTGCGGGAGTTGTAGCTGCTTCCCCCCGACCCCCCATAGGGGTCCCGGTAGGATCTGGGCAGGGAGGGCGAGTGTGGGGGCGAGCAGCGCACCCCGCCACTGGTGCTGTTGTTGTTGTTAGAGGAGGAGGAGGAGGCAGGCATGGGGCAGGGCTTGCTGCTGCGGAGACTGGTCCCTCGGAAGAAGCTCTTCCACGAGTCAGGGATGAAACGGTGGACCGGTTTGATGTCGAGTGCAGGGTCTAGTTCGAGGTGTGGATCTGGGTCAGGGTCTGGGTTGTCCTCACTGACGCTGGGGTCATACTCGGGCCCCACAGGGGGCTGGTCGGGCAGGGGAGGGGGCGGAAGGGGATCAGAGCTCAGGGCTAGTTCGGTGCTCCGCTGGTACCTCAGGGGTTGAAGGTCAAAGGGGTCGTTTCGGCGTAGGGAGCCTGGCGGGACCTGGTCGTAATGGGGTTCATGACGGACACGCTCAGTGCGGCCGCAGGGACCTCCTCCAGAGGTCATGGGGAAAGAGATGAGCCCTGCACACACACACAAAAGTTATAGTGCCCTTTTCAAAACAGCTAAATATCAAAACTTTTTATATTTCACAAAAGTATTAAAAATCTTTTAGGATGAATGGCATGATGATGAAATAAGTACAGCAAGAAGAGATTACAAGAGCACAATAAATGAGGAAAGCAGAAGCAGGAAATGTGTCAAAACAATCAGAAATCCCAGATCGCAAACTTAAAAAACAGGCACACCACTGATAACCAAACATGCACAATGTAATGGTATACCAAACCATAGATACCAGCCCAAAACTATATGCTGACCTAAGCACCATAGAAGATTAACCCTAAACCATAGGTCATCAAGAATGGTAGAGAACTGGAGTAGCTGCACTTAGGGTGTTTTCACACTTGGTCCCTTTCAGCCTTTTTTTTTTTACGGTTTGCTTATTTTTTTAAGCAGTGTGCAGTGTGCAGTGTGAACAAGCCAAAGAAACTCAGACCCCTCAAAAGATCCCCTGAAGCAAACCGAACTGAGACCATCAAGAGGTGATCGGAGTCCGGTTCGCTTGAATTCCGTAGTCAGGTTCCCATTTTTAGGACAATGTGAACACAACACTCCCCAGGTTCATGTGTCATTATTCCCGTACCACACACTAGACTACTGCAACACCTTTTCCCTGCCCTAAACCCTCACATAGGTGCCACAAGAGAGAATCTAATGATGTTCAGGTTCCCCCCCCAAAAAGATGGTTTGTCCTGCTCTATGTAAAAAAATCCAGAGTGCATGTTGGAGAAATATCTTGGTTCCTTTCTAAACATAGCAATGCCAATGCAAAGAGGACAAAATAGTTGAAGTGAACTGAGTTATTTAGCACTTTAAAGAGGACGGCAATCAGTTCTTTTAAAGACGACAATATGTGAAAACACCCTAAAAGTACCAATGAATGAAGTTGAGTCAGGAACACATTTTTGTGCCACAACTAAATAAGGAAGTGGGCAAATAGGCTAGCCTACATTGGACTATTGAGTACTAGAGTAATTTCCCTTCCAAAAAAAGATTGCAGTCAGAGTGCAGTATAACTAACTGCAGTTTTTTTATACACTTCTGCTACTCAATGTGTATTATCTATGCATAGTCCCTTTACAAAGTACCTCAACTAACCTGTACCCCTGCACATTGACTTGGTACCGGTACACCCTGTATATAGCCTCGTTATTGTTATGTCATTTTATTCTGTTACTTTTTGATTTTAAACTTGACATTATTTAGTAAATATTTCCTTAACTCTATTTCTTGAACTGCATTGTTGGTTAAGGGCTTGTATGTAAGCATTTCACGGTAAGGTCTACACCCGTTGTATTTGACACGTGACCAATAACATTCGATTTGAGTTAGAGTGCAGTACAACTGCTGCAAATACTGTGTCCAAAATACCACAGTCGACTGCAGTTACTACACTTTTACTGCAGTTTCAAAACCGCTATCTTTTTTTGTAAGGGTTGGATAGTCAGCAGTGTGTTGCTTTAATTACTAGCAGTAGTGACACAAAAATATATTATTGATGATCATCAGCCAGCATGCCATCTTCAATTGGAGAGGATAAATTATGTTATTAGATTATGATAAATGAACATACTGTGTTGGAATACCTCTTTCACACGCAGTCACTCAGCACGACTTACATTGGCTTGCAGGTCAGAGTGCAAACCTTGTCTGGACATACAGATCATACATACATCCAGGAATCACCTGCAGACACAAAAGATTAGTATTTGGGTTTATACACACATTAAATGGATACACATTCTACAATGTAATTGACTAAAAAAATTGACTAAAGTCTCCAAAATCATATACAGTGGGGCAAAAAAGTATTTAGTCAGCCACCAATTGTGCAAGTTCTCCCACTTAAAAAGATGAGAGAGGCCTGTCATTTTCATCATAGGTACACTTCAACTATGACAGACAAAAATAGAAGAAAAAAAAATCCAGAAAATCACATTGTAGGATTTTTAATTAATTAATTTGCAAATTATGGTGGAAAATAAGTATTTGGTCAATAACAAAAGTTTCTCAATACTTTGTTATATACCCTTTGTTGGCAATGACAGAGGTCAAACGTTTTCTGTAAGTCTTCACAAGGTTTTCACACACTGTTGCTGGTATTTTGGCCCATTCCTCCATGCAGATCTCCTCTAGAGCAGTGATGTTTTGGGGCTGTTGCTGGGCAACACGGACTTTCAACTCCTTCCAAAGATTTGGCTAGGCCACTCCAGGACCTTGAAATGCTTCTTACAAAGCCACTCCTTCATTGCCCGGGCAGTGTGTTTGGGATCATTGTCATGTTGAAAGACCCAGCCATGTTTCATCTTCAATGTCCTTGCTGATGGAAGGAGGTTTTCACTCAAAATCTCACGATACATGGCCCCATTCATTCTTTCCTTTACACGGATCAGTCGTCCTGGTCCCTTTGCAGAAGAACAGCCCCAAAGCATGATGTTTCCACCCCCATGCTTCACAATATAGTATGGTGTTCTTTGGATGCAACTCAGCATTCTTTGTCCTCCAAACACGACGAGTTGAGTTTTTACCAAAAAGTTATATTTTGGTTTCATCTGACCATATGACATTCTCCCAATCTTCTTCTGGATCATCCAAATGCTCTCTAGCAAACTTCAGACGGGCCTGGACATGTACTGGCTTAAGCAGGGGGACATGTCTGGCACTGCAGGATTTGAGTCCCTGGCGGCGTAGTGTGTTACTGATGGTAGGCTTTGTTACTTTGGTTCTAGCTCTCTGCAGGTCATTCACTAGGTCCCCCCGTGTAGTTCTGGGATTTTTGCTCACCGTTCTTGTGATCATTTTGACCCCACGGGGTGAGATTTTGCATGGAGCCCCAGATCGAGGGAGATTATCAGTGGTCTTGTATGTCTTCCATTTCCTAATAATTGCTCCCACAGTTGATTTCTTCAAACCAAGCTGCTTACCTATTGCAGATTCAGTCTTCCCAGCCTGGTGCAGGTCTACAATTTTGTTTCTGGTGTCCTTTGACAGCTCTTTGGTCTTGGCCATAGTGGAGTTTGGAGCGTGACTGTTTCAGGTTGTGGACAGGTGTCTTTTATACTGATAACAAGTTCAAACAGGTGCCATTAATACAGGTAACGAGTGGAGGACAGAGGAGCCTCTTAAAGAAGTTACAGGTCTGTGAGAGCCAGAAATCTTGCTTGTTTGTAGGTGACCAAATACTTATTTTCCACCATAATTTGCAAATTAATTAATTAAAAATCCTACAATGTGATTTTCTGGATTTTTTTTCTCATTTTGTCTGTCGAGGTTGAAGTGTACCTATGATGAAACTTACAGGCCTCTCATCTTTTTAAGTGGGAGAACTTGCACAATTGGTGGCTGACTAAATACTTTTTTGCCCCACTGTAGGTGGTAAAAGAAAAGAGTAGCCCAGGGCTAAAGCACTATATCATTATAGCCTACTGATAAAACAAATAAAACAATGCATTTTAATTGTTCAAAATGCATTTTGAATTGCCCTGTAATTTGTGAAAGCAAACCATTCAAATTATCTATAATACTATTAACAAAAACATAAGGGTATTTCACAGGTGAAGTAAAACAACCATTGAAAGACAGGAATAATTAGGCCTACCATACGAATCTTTATATTATTGCTTATTACACTATCACTTGACTTGAAACAAAATATAACTTAATACAGTAACGTTATATTGTATCCAGCACCCCTGACTCGGTTGTTTCAAAGGGCACGTTCGCTGTAATGGCAGTTCAGCCTACCTTTTCACTGTCTGTGAATGTTGGATTTAGTTTGTCGCATTTAATAATAAAGACAGGTTCATAACCTACTTGGACGTAATAGTGGATTGTGCATTTGGTAAGGCTATCGGAAATAAGCTATTCGAATGCAGTCGTTGCGACGAATTAGAAACTTGGCTCCCTTCTCCGGCAACACTGGAGTGAAAAGTAGCTTCTGAATATGTTATGGTAAAGCTATAGACTTCGGTCTACGTGGTCATTTACAAAAATTGTGATTATTAGAGTGCTTTGTTGAAATAGTTTGGGCTTACCTTTGCCCCTGCTAAATTAGCTTGTTATCTCCAGTAGTTTTTCTCCCAGTTTTTTCCCTTAAAGCTCAGAGGTTGTTTTCCACAAGATAGCGCAGACTTTAACCACGTGACAAGCCCATCCCTGGGAGTGACGTCAGTCGAAAAAGTACGATCTACCTGTAGCTTCTCGCCGATTTAGCTCTCCCGGCACACCGCATGACCCATGTATTAGTCCTAAAGTGCACTGTCCTCCCAATGGCCAGGTCAGATCAGCAAAATCGAGCGCACCTGCAATTAGACTAGAGGGCTGTGTGGAAATAAGATCACAACAGGGAAGTGATACTGATGACTAATTTATGACTGGGTATCGAAAGTGTAGGCACAGCCTAGAGGTGGTCTATCACTGTTTATCTCTCTCTTTTTTTCTTTCCCTTAATTCTCAGTCTCTTTCTCTCTCTCTCTCTCTCTGCAGGGATGTTGTGATTCCCTAAGGTCAAATAAACTGACAAAGGACACATTATAATGAATACAGCAGAGTACAACACAACCCAGTAGAAGATCTGTTACTGATTAAACATAATCCCTGATGCGATAGTCTGGGTATCCGATTGTTTCTAAACTCAACAGTAAAACATCACATTGTTGTCTTGCTTTATGTTTAGCAAGTTTGGAAAGACAACAGCAAATTGGCTAAAGCAGAAAAAGACCAGCACCCAGACCAATGTTGTTATGTGACACTCATAAGGACCAGGTTGCAGCAGCGGCCGTTAAGGCCGTTAAACAGCAACAGGTTGTCTGAAGGGGCCTGTCTGCCTCACACACACACACACACACACACACACAATGTTCACTGTACCCTGCAATCACACCTGAAACCCTGTGCACGTGACTATCAAACACTGAAAAAAACCTTCACCTCACTGATGTTAAAGGACCCCCTGACAGTGGTCACGGGGATCACGACACAGATGCTGTGAAAATACTGTATCACTTACCGATTTAATTGCTATCATCCACACATCAAATACATTAAATCAAGCGCACCTGCAGGTATTCATTGCAGATGGAGTAGCAGAGATTTGACAAGTACAGAACTTGCACAACTGAAAAGTGCAGAACATCCATTAGCTGACCACCAGGGGGCAAACATGCTGCACAAAACAATAAGAGGTTGTATTTTAGACATTATAGAGCATTTGTGTGTGAATATTGAGAGTAATGAGCATTTTCTCAGGCTAATCTGACACACACGACTAGAACAGTCATGTCATATTAATGTATCTTTTCACCCACAATGAGCCCATACCCAACTACAACATTTTCCGTCAAGATAGAACTGCTAAAGGGGGAGGAGTTGCAATCTACTGCAGAGATAGCCTGCAAAGTTCTGTCATACTTTCCAGGTCAATTGCCCAAACAGTTCGAACTTCTAATTTTAAAAATGAATCTCTCCAGAAATAAGTCTCTCACAGTTGCCGCCTGTTATAGTCCCCCCTCAGCTCCCAGCTGGACACCATATGTGAGTTGATTGCCCCTCATCTATCTTCAGAGTTCGTTCTGTTAGGTGACCTAAACTGGGATATGCTTTTAACACCCCGGCAGTCCTACAATCTAAGCTAGATGCCCTCAATCTCACACAAATCATCAAGGAGCCCACCAGATACAACCCTAAATCCGTAAACATGGGCAACCCTAACCCTAACCCTCATAGATATTATCCTGACCAACTTGCCCTCCAAATATACCTCTGCTGTTTTCAATCAGGATCTCAGCGATCACTGCCTTATTGCCTGTATCCGCTATGGGTCCGCGGTCAAACAACCTGGGTATCCTGGAAGGATATTGACCTCATCCCGTCAGACGAGGATGCCTTGTCGTTCTTTAAAAGTAATTTCCTCACCATCTTAAAAAAGCATGCCCCTTTCAAAAAATGTAGAACTAAGAACAGATATAGCCCTTGGTTCACTCCAGACCTGACTGCCCTTGACCAGCACAAAAACATCCTGTGGCGGTGTAACGGTTTTCTTCCTCTTCTGACGAGGAGTATGAAGGATCAGACCAAAGGGGCGGACTCCGGCCGCAAAACCTAAACCCATAGGGGAGGGTCTGGGTGGGCGTCTGTCCGTGGTGGCGGCTCTGGCACAGGACGTGGACCCCACTCCACCATAGTCTTGGCCCACTTAAGTGGCGCCTTTGGAGCGCCGACCCTCGCCGCCGACCCCAGACTGGGGGCCCTTACAGTGGGCCCTGAATAGGCGGGAGACTCTGGCAGCGCCGGACAGGCGGGCGGCTCTGGCAGCTCCTGACTGACGGGCGGCTCTGGCAGCTCCGGATGGGAGGGAGGCTCTGGAAGCGCCGGACAGGCGGGAGAACCTGGAGGGAGGAGACTGAGAGACAGCCTGGTGCGTGGGGCTGCCACAGGACCCACCAGGCTGGAGAGACCTACAGGAGGCCTGGTGTGTGGAGGAGGCACCGGATGGACCGGGCTGTGGGGGAGCACTGGAGCTCTGGTGCGCAGCCTTGGCACCTCTCCTCCAGGCTGGATGACCACTTCAGCCCGGACCCTCCAGAGTGCAGGCGCAGGTTGAACCGGGCTGTGGGTGAGCACTGGAGATCTGGTGCATACCACTCGCACCTCTCCCTTAGGCTCAATGCCCATATTCGCCCGGCACGGGCGGAGCGCAGGCATAGGGCACACTGCACCCTCCCAGCGCCCTGGAGACACAGCACGCAGAGCCGGCACAGGATACCCTGGGCCGAAATGGCGTACCGGAGACCAAACACGCTGAGCCAGCACAATACGCCCTGGCTGGATGCCCACTCTCGCATGGCACTTGTGGGGGGCTGGCCTATAGCGCACCGGGCTGTGAGCACGTACTGGCGACACCATGCGCTTGACCGCATAACACGGTGCCTGCCCAGTACTACGCTTCTTCCGGTAAGCACGGGGAGTTGGCTCAGGTCTATCGCCTGACTCCGCCAATCTCCCTGTGTGACCCCCTGCCTCTAGTGCCTGTTGCGCTGCCTTACCTCATATCGCCGCCGCTCAGCTTTCGCTACCTCCAGTTCTTCCTTGGGGCGCGGAGATATTCCCCAGCCTGTGCCCAGGGTCCCTTGCCGTCCAATATCTCCTCCCATGTCCATTTCTCCAGATATCGCTGCCTCTCGTTACCACGCTGCTTGGTCCTTTCTTGGTGGGTAGTTCTGTAACGGTTTTCTTCCTCTTCTGACGAGGAGTATGAAGGATCGGACCAATGCGCAGCGTGGTAGGTGTTCATGTTATTTATTGGAACAGAAACACTAAACAAAATAACAAAGAGAGTGAAACAAAAACTAAACAGTCCTGTAAGGTGCAGCAACACAAAACAGAAAACAACTACCCACAACCCATAGTGGGAAAACAGGCTGCCTAAGTATGGTTCTCAATCAGAGACAACGATTGACAGCTGCCTCTGATTGGGAACCATACCAGGCCAAAACCAGAAATACAAAACATAGAACCAAAACATAGAATGCCCAACCCAACTCACGCCCTGACCAAACTAAAATAGAGACATAAAAAAGGAACTAAGGTCAGGACGTGACAGGCGGACTGCAATTGCATCGAATAGTCCCTGCGATATGCAGCTGTTCGGGGAAGTCAGGTACCAATACATGCAGTCAGTCAGGAAAGCAAAGGCTTGCTTTTTCAAACATAAATTTTCACCCTGTAGCTCTAACTCCAAAATGTTTTGGGGCACTGTAAAGTCCATGGAGAACAAGAGCACTTCCTCCCAGCTGCCCATTGCTCTGAGGCTAGGTAACACGATCAAAACCAATAAATCCATGATTTTTGAAAATGTCAATAAGCATTTCTCTACGGCTGGCCACGCTTTCCTCCTGGCTACCCCAAGCCCAGCCAACAGCTCTGCCCCCCCTGCCCTGCCTCTCTAAAGTCTTCGAAAGCCTAGTTAATAAACAGATCACTGACCATTTCAAATTCCACCGTACCTTCTTCGCTGTGCAAACTGGTTTCCGAGCTCGTCACGGGTGCACCTCAGCCACGCTCAAGGTACTAAAGGTATAACTGCCATCGATAAAAAAGAGTACTGTGCAGCTGTCTTCATCGACCTGGCCAAGGCTTTCGACTCTGTCAATCACCGTATTCTTATCGGCAGACTCAACAGGTCTTGGTTTCTCAAATGACTGCCTCGCCTGATTCACCAACTACTTCTCAGATAGAGTTCAGTGTGTCAATTCAGTGTGCCTGTTGTCCAGACCTCTGGCAGTCTCTATGGGGGTACCACAGGGTTCAATTCTCGGGCCGACTCGTTTCTCTGTATATATCATGTCGCTCTTGCTGCGGGTGATTCCCTGATCCAACTCTACGCAGACGACACCATTCTGTATACATCTGGCCCTTCTTTGGACACCGTGTTAACTAACTTCCAAACGAGCTTCAATGCCATACAACACTCCTTCCGTGGCCTCCAACTGCTCTTAGTTAAACCAAATGCATGCTTTTCAACCGTTCGCTGCCTGCCCGACTAGCATCACTACCCTGGACGGTTCTGACCTAGAATATGTGGACAACTACAAATACCTAGGTGTCTGGCTAGACTGTAACTCTCCTTCCAGACTCATATTAAACATCTCCAATCCAAAATCAAATCTAGAATCGGCTTCCTATTTCGCAAACAAAGCCTCCTCCTCACTCACTCTGCCAAACTTACCCTAGTAAAACTGACTATCCTACCGATCCTCGACTTCAGCGTTGTCGTTTACAAAATAGCTTCCAATACTCTACTCAGCAAACTGGATGCAGTCTATCACAGTGCCACCCGTTTTGTTACCAAAGTCCCTTATACCACCCACCACTGCGACCTGTATGCTCTAGTCGGCTGGCCCTCGCTACATATTCTTCGCCAGACCCACTGGCTCCAGGTCATCTATAAGTCTATGCTAGGTAAAGCTCCACCTTATCTCAGCTCACTGGTCACGATAACAACACCCACCCGTAGCACGCGCTCCAGCAGGTTTAACTCACTAGTCATCCCCAAAGCCAACATCTCCTTTGGCCGCCTTTCCTTCCAGTTCTCTGCTGCCAGTGACTGGAACGAATTGCAAAAATCGCTGAAGCTGGAGACTTATATTTCCCTCACTAACTTTAAACATCAGCTATCCGAGCAGCTAACCGATCGCTGCACCTGTACATAGTCCATCTGTAAATAGCCCACCCAATCTACCTACCTCACCCCCATATTGTTTTTATTTACTTTCTACTCTTTTGTACACCAGTATCTCTACTTGCACATCATCATCGGCTCATTTATCACTCCAGTGTTAATCTGCTAAATTGTAATTACTTTGCTACTATGGCCTATTTATTGCCTACCTCTTCATGCCATGCCATTTTTTCTGCTTTGCTTTATCTTGGCCAGGTTGCAGTTGTAAATGAGAACTTGTTCTCAACTAGCTTGCCTGGTTAAATAAAGGTTAAATAAAAAAAAGTGTTGAGCACCATCTACAGCCATCATAGTTATTATTTTATCCTGCTGGTCATCTATAAACAATTACACGTCTTGAAAAACGATCTGGCATTAATGACCTCATATACTCTTAAATCTCCAACTGGTTCAGCCAGAAGAGGACTGACCACCCCTTGGCGCCTGGTTCCTCTCTAGGTTTCTTCTTAGCACAGGAGGTTGGTGGCACCTGAATTTGGGAGAATGGGGTCATGGTAATGACTGGAGCGGAATTAGTGGAATTTTATCAATTATATCCAGGGGCACAACATGTCCCCCCGAGGGGACAAAAATTGAATTTTTGCCCCAGAGGCAATGATGTACTTGAATAAAAAAGTTATGTCTCCCCCACTTCTAAAACCAAAGTTGCCCCCTTGTTTGATGCCATTCCATTTGCTCCATTTCAGCCATTATTATGAGCCATCCTCCCCTCAGCAGCCTCCACTACTCCTAGGTTTCTTCTAGGGAGTTTTTCTTAGCCACTGTGCTTCTGCTTCTGCATTGCTTGCTCTTTGGGGTTTAAGGCTAGGTATCTGTAAAGAACTGCTAAATAAAATACATTTGATTTGACTGATAACGTTTGTGTTTACCATTTTACAAACAAATGATTTACAGTGGTGGAAACCAAAGTAAAAGGAGTGTACCTTTAATGACATAGATTCATACCCAACATTAGACCAAGAAAGGGCGATGGGGTGAGACATGAAGACCGTACTTTAATTAACTTTAATATACATAACATAGGACATCTTGAATCACATGAGAAAATGTATGAAGAATTCCAAAATGATAAGAGGGGCAAAGCAGAGCATGTTTTTTAGTATTGTACTATAAAATAAATACTACAAAGGATCCATTACATCCCAACCCTGATTAAATATTACAGCCTTTATAGTAGCATACAATAACTTAACAAACTCTAACAATAACTTAAAATAAATAACCGTACTAATATCTGCCTAGGGGCTGCTTGTCCTATAAAGAATATCTTTCATTTTAGTTTTTAGTTTTTGTTTATCAAACTTAGAAAATATACTGAACAAAAATATAAACGCAACATTTAAAGTGTTGGTTCATGTTTCATGAGCTGAAATAAAAGATCCCTGAAATTTTACAGACACACAAAAAGCTTATTTCTCTCAAATCTTGTGTCAAAATTAGTTTAAATCCCTTAGTGAGCATTTCTCCTTGGCCAATATAATACATCCACATGACAAGTGTGGCATATGAAGAAGCTGATGAAACAGCATGATCATTACACAGGTGCACCTTATGCTGGGGACAATAAAAGGCCACTCAAAAATGTGCAGTTTTGTCACACAACTCAATGCCACAGATGTCTCTTACATGCTGAATGTCCACCAGAGCTGTTGCCAGAGAATTAAATGTTCATTTCTCTACCATAAGCCGCCTCCAACATAATTTTATAGAATTTGGGAGTACGTCCAATTGGCCTCACAACCGCAGACCAAGTGTAACCTCGCCAGCCCAGGACTTCCATATCTGGCTTCTTCACCTGCAGGATCGTCTGAGACCAGCCAACAGGACAGCTGATGAAACTGTGTCTGTAATAAAGCCCTTTTGTGGGGAAAAACTAATTCTGATTCCCCAGTGGGTGAGCCTGGCTCCAAAGTGGGTGGGCCTATGCTCTCCCAGGCTCACCCATGGCCTATCAAATCAAATCAAAGTTTATTTGTCACGTGCGCCGTATACAACAGGTGTACAGGCCCAGACCTTACAACAGGTGTACAGGTGTAGACCTTACAGTGAAATGCTTACTTACAGGCTCTAACCAAAAGTGCAAAAAAGGTATTAGGTGAACAATAGGTAAGTAAAGAAATAAAACAACAGTAAAACATCCATAGATTAGGGCCTAATGAATTTATTTCAATTGACTAATTTCCTTATATGAACTGTAACTCAGTAAAATCTTAGAAATTGTTGTATGTTGCTTTTATATTTTGGTTCAGTATAGAATTGTTAAGTTGTCTTCTCATGTTCATTTAGTCCTAAGGCAAGGAACAATAGGGAGAAGTGTGAAGGATCAAAAAAGGTACGTGTGGCATCCAATTTCTTCCTTCTGTTAGATTACAGAACAATAATTTAAGAAAGGCAAGAAGGGATACAAATAAAAACACACATGAAATTGGAAAGAATGCATCAATCTACAGTGTACATAATATGCTGTACTTGATATTGAGCTGGTTATCCATCAGATGTGAAAATAATTCAAAAAGGTTTTGCAAACTCTTTTACATTAGGCTTTTAGTGTACAGTACCATGCTTTCCTACTCATATTGTTGTAGTTCTTTTTATCATGGATTTTGTCTGACAGTGACATTTGTTATTTCCTCACCGAGGAATATTTGGGATGAATGTCAAATCAGTGTCTGATATCTACTATTATAGTCCAAAGAGTTACAGTTAATCATTATTATAAAAACATAAACAGATAGATGCATGTCTGGCTGGATACTGTTATCGGTAGCTATCGTTGAAGACATTTGATGGACATCAACGATTTATATTAGCACCATATCAGGGATCAAGGAAAGACCCAGATGCAGGCTGTTGAAGTAACCATGTTTATTGTAGAAATAGGGGCAGGCAAAGACAGGTCAAGGCAGGCAGGGGTCGAAGATCCAGGGTAAGGCAAAGGTACAGGACGGCAGGCGGACTCAGGGTCAGGGACAGGCAGAGTTCAGTAATCCAGAGGTGGAGCAAAGGTACAGGACGGCAGACAGGCTCAGGGTCAGGCAGAGAGGTCAGACGGGCGGGTAAAGGGTCAGGACAGGCAAAGGTCAAAAACCAGGATGACGAGGAAAGAGAGGCTGGGAAACGATAGGCGCTGCCAGGAAAACCGCTGATTAACTTGAACTAACAAGACCAACTGGCAACAAACAGACAGAGAACACAGGTATAAATACACAGGGATAATAGCGAAGATGGGTGACACCTGGAGGGGGGTGTAGACAAGCACAAGGACAGGTGAAACAGATCAGGGCGTGACACACCAGTCAAATTCCAATGTATAGTCCTGCAAACACTTTCACTTGTAACTTCAACTAAAAGCAACATTGCATTGATTGTATTGGCTGTCTGTCTACCTATATTTTTTAAATCTATCTACCCCCAACAATTTAATCTGTTGGGTATGTTCGATGTTTGTCCAAAATCAGCAAAAAAGATCAACAAAAAAGGCAAACATTGACTATGATCAAGTGCTTCAGTGTTTGTGTAATACCTTAATCTCGTAGCAATTTTCAGTATTATATAATGATTTAAAGAGCAGACAAATAACAAGTCACAACTCCAAAGTCCAGTGAGCAGCAGACCAGGTCAGACCATGTCCTTTAACTCCTACCCTGTTTCAACCTAAACTGGATCCTGCCCTGAGTTGGTGTGAATTGGAGTTGGATCTCTATAGCCCTCTATGAGGGTGGAGTATAGACTGACTGATCAATCGACTGGTGTATTGAAAAAGGAGTGCTGTTAGGATGTACTGGTTTAGCCTAGTCGCCAGATTTGAACGTGTTTTAGCCAACTCCTCTTACTTCCCTTGCCATCCCATGCATTCAGTATAACAACAAATACGACAGAGTTGGCTAAAGCATAAACCAATCTGGCAACCGGGCTAGTACTGGTTAGGCTTTCTTCAGAGCCCTGCGTAGGTCAGTGTAGAAGTTGATGAGGGTGCTGGCCATGGCTGTGTCCACGGCAGACTGGGGGATCATACCCCGGAGGTCTGTCTGAATGTACCCTGTCAGGAGGCTCTGGGCTGGGGTGGTGGTGCTATCTGGGGTGGGCACACAGAACCAGCCACATGGGTGGTTGAAGCCCCGGACATAACTCTGGTGCTGCTCCTCATGCTCCACACTGATACCTGGTGGATAGTGGAGACAGACAAAATCTGTGGTCAGACAACTTCCTGGAGTGGCCTTCCGGGTCTCCCTAAAATAAGTTGACCCTGCATATAGACCTTGTGGAAAGGAAAGATTTAAAAAATGTACTCCCTAAAGTTTAGAACAATTTAAATGTTTCAGTTAAACACCACTTTTGGAAATTGAACAGAAAAGGAAACACCTACACAGACACAGAGCTATTAAACACAGACACAGATATATTACACACCTACAGAGAACTATTACACACCTACACAGAACTATTACACACAGACACAGAGCTATTACACACCTACACAGAGCTATTAAACACCTACACAGAGCTATTACACACCTACACAGAGCTATTACACACCTACACAGAACTATTACACACATAGACAGAGTCACAGACACAGAGCTATTACACACCTACACAGAACTATTACACACCTACACAGAACTATTACACACATAGACAGAGTCGCAGACACAGAGCTATTACACACCTACACAGAACTATTACACACATAGACAGAGTCACAGACATAGAGCTATTACACACCTACACAGAACTATTACACACATAGACAGAGTCGCAGACACAGAGCTATTACACACCTACACAGAGCTATGACACAGACACAGAGTTATTACACAGAAAACATTTCCTGGATCACAATCTTTAAAAATCTAACCTGTGAGGCTGTTTGGGATTCAGCATTTTAGTTAGATACTAATACTGTAGTTAGAAGAAAGCAACTCCAGACTTCAAACACACAACACATTTGTATTCATTATGCTACTTCTCTTGTGGTTCCATCACTGCACATTGCTACTCACCACAGGACAATAGTCCATCCTGGTAGTCTGTGGTGTAGGAGAAATCAATAAACTCTCTGGGAGCTATGATGTTCCACAGCTGGCCTGCAGTTGTGTACCTCATCACACAACAGCCCTGCAGACAGACAGAGATAAACTTAGCCATTGATTCATTTGGGATAACATGCTAACTGTGACAAAGCTCTTTTATATAACCTAATAAGAAGATGGAATATCATTATTCTGACAAATTGAGTAATATTTAGGGCAGTGGGTCTACTTAAGTGTGGTAAAATAAGAATTACACAAAAAAAACCTCTGTGCAGTCTACATGTATCTTCAAGAGAGAAATAAGATAACAGTGGGACAAAAAAAGTATTTAGTCAGCCACCAATTGTGCAAGTTCTCCCACTTAAAAAGATGAGAGAGGCCTGTAATTTTCATCATAGGTGCACTTCAACTATGACAGACAAAATGATTTTAAAAAATCTAGAAAATCACATTGTAGGATTTTTTATGAATTTATTTGCAAATTATGGTGGAAAATTAGTATTTGGTCACCTACAAACAAGCAAGATTTCTGGCTCTCACAGACCTGTAACCTCTTCTTTAAGTGGCTCCTCTTCTTCCTCCACTCGTTACCTGTATTAATGGCACCTGTTTGAACTTGTTATCAGTATAAAAGACACCTGTCCACAACCTGAAACAGTCACGCTCCAAACTCCACTATGGCCAAGACCAAAGATCTGTGAAAGGACACCAGAAACAAAATTGTAGACCTGCACCAGGCTGGGAAGACTGAATCTGCAATAGGTAAGCAGCTTGGTTTGAAGAAATCGCCAGGGACTCAAATCCTGCAGTGCCAGATGTGTCCCCCTGCTTAAGCCAGTACATGTCCAGGCCCGTCTGAAGTTTGCTAGAGAGCATTTGGATGATCCAGAAGAAGATTGAGAGAATGTCATATGGTCAGATGAAACCAAAATATAACTTTTTGGTAAAAACTCAACTCGTCGTGTTTGGAGGACAAAGAATGCTGAGTTGCATCCAAAGAATACCATACCTACTGTGAAGCATGGGGGTGGAAACATCATGCTTTGGGGCTGTTTTTCTGCAAAGGGACCAGGACGACTGATCCGTGTAAAGGAAAGAATGAATGGGTTCATGTATCGTGAGATGAAAACCTCCTTCCATCAGCAAGGGCATTGAAGATGAAACGTGGCTGGGTCTTTCAGCATGACAATGATCCCAAACACACCGCCCGGGCAACGAAGGAGTGGCTTCGTAAGAAGCATTTCAAGGTCCTGGAGTGGCCTAGCCAGTCTCCAGATCTCAACCCCATAGAAAATCTTTGGAGGGAGTTGAAAGTCCGTGTTGCTCAGCAACAGCCCCAAAACATCACTGCTCTAGAGGAGATCTGCATGGAGGAATGGGCCAAAATACCAGCAACAGTGTGTTAAAATCTTGTGAAGACTTACAGAAAACATTTGACCTCTGTCATTGCCCACAAAGGGTATATAACAAAGTATTGAGATAAACTTTTGTTATTGACCAAATACTTATTTCCCACCATAATTTGCAAATTAATTAATTAAAAATCCTACAATGTGATTTTCTGGATTTTTTTTTCTTCTATTTTTGTCTGTCATAGTTGAAGTGTACCTATGATGAAAAGTACAGGCCTCTCTCTTCTTTTTAAGTGGGAGAACTTGCACAATTGGTGGCTGACTAAATACTTTTTTGCCCCACTGTACTTTTGCCATTTGATCATGTTATCAAAGAAAACTTAAGGGATGATGGGTTTACCTGATCAAGGGTTTCTATTATGTCCATTGCTGTCATCAAACTATCCCAGTCTAATCGATAAGGCCCAGGGCGTATGTAATCCACTATTCTATTGGGGTTATCGTCAACCATACCCTGGGATTTATACCTGCAAGATAAAACCATCACACATCAGATCAGACAAATAAACCTTCCCACTGGGTACACAATGGTTGAATCAACGTTGTTTCCACGTCATTTCAATTCAATTATGTTGAACCAACGTGGAATAGACGTTTAATTTATGTATGTGGCCAGTGGGTTCCTTTTTCATCAATAAAAGGGAATGCATTGACTGCAATATGGCTAAAACACAAAATATAGGCATGATATTTGTGATTTCATGCCCAGGGTCATTACTGAAAGAAGGCCCATACTTACAGATAGCCACGAAACTCCTCTGATGACTTTCTCCATACCGTGACATCTTTCTACAATGTAAGATTACAAAAAACATCAAGATAGTGGAAACCCCATAGAAGCAGAAGAAACAGTCTGGTGCCAGCGCAGTTTTGCACAAACAAAATGAGCTTAGGAGGAATTGAAAGTGTAAGTGGGTGAAGACAGTATATGGTGTGTGGTATACATCGTTTCCAATCAATTAACTTTTGAGCCTACAGTATAGGAGGTGATTAAATAGACTGTGAAAATACTGTATCACCCACCGATTTCTTGGCTACCCTCCACTCAGTCTCATCCAGGCTATGGTAAGACATGAGAGTGTTTTGCAGTCTGGCTGTCAAAGCACTGGGTTCTTGCAAGGTTCCCATTTTGATCCTATTCAAAACAACTTCAAACATCAATCCGCATTGTATATTATGAAACTATTAATTAGATATAGCAATTATGAGCAAATCTATATTCATGGCTTATTTAGCACAGCTCAATTACGCTTTTTAACTGATATGCTCATTTCAAAAGAGAAAACAGCCGCACAGTTTGCCCGACCCTTTAGAAGCCGGTTCATTTTGTTGAAATCTGACACCCCAATACCGCACAGTTAAATCAGACAATTATCGTTCAGCTCACATAAGGTATTTCACCGAATAGTCCTTACCTTTGAATGGTGCAATTTACGATAGTGGTTTAGTTTTCATGTATTTATAGTAAATACATCTGCAAACGGTGAGCGAAAATTCTGTCCCTGTATGCGAGAGCTCCTCTATCACCCAATCAGAAGTGTAGTCGTTTCCTGTGTTTGATATGTTCCGTGTTCCTATTGGTCAGATGCTTTACTGTATATCGGACCATCGAGTGGGAGAAGTAGGAGAGGGTGGAGAGTTTATATGAACCTGCATGAATAGGTGCGCTCCTTTTGAAAGCAGGTGGAACCAGTGATGTGTATAAACCCTGGATTGCTGATGCTATGTATTGGTCAATGGTCTATGCTATCTATGCGACATCCCTACCCAATGAAGTTGAAATTGAAAATGGTTAAGGTAAGGGTTAAGGTTAGGATTAAGGTCAGGGTTAGGTAAGGTTTATGGTCATGGTTAGGGTAAGGGTAAGGGTTAAGGTTTAGGGTTTAGTCGCAAGGATTCTGGATTGCACCAAGGAGAGGCTTTGCCAAACATGGTTTTTTTGTTGTAATTTTTTTATTTATTATTAACCCATGCACCACCACCCCTCTTCGGAGGACACATATCTTGTTGTTGTTTTTTACAGCTTTTCTGCTACATATATTTTAAATATACATATACATTTTACATACACATTTTACATATACATTTTACATATATATTTTACATATACATTTTACATTCATGGTACTTTTATATAAAGCAATCATATAACAATAATACATTACATAAACTCTTTAATCCCACCCCTCAGCCACTCTCAGCCCATCCCACCTATCACCATAGACCTCAGCTCTTTAATCCCACCCCTCAGCCACTCTCAGCCCATCCCACCTATCACCATAGACCTCAGCTCTTTAATCCCACCCCTCAGCCACTCTCAGCCCATCCCACCTATCACCATAGACCTCAGCTCTTTAATCCCACCCCTCAGCCACTCTCAGCCCATCCCACCTATCACCATAGACCTCAGCTCTTTAATCCCACCCCTCAGCCACTCTCAGCCCATCCCACCTATCACCATAGACCACCCTCGTTTGGTTTCCATGTGCCATATATTTTTCAATTGTGCTGTGATGTTTTACATACATTTTTAACCTTTCTAATCGTATAGTATCCACAGATTGAGAGCTAAAGATGAAAAACTTTCCTACGAGTATAATTATATTATTTATTGACTGACTATGGCTTTCCAAATCACCCAACACTGCTATTTGTAAGGTAGATTTTAAATTAATGTTGCGATTTGAATCAAGTGTTGTTTTTTGGACCAGTTCATAAACCATGTGCCATGGAATCGGTACATCAAAAATATCTTCTCATTTATTTTGCAACCTGTATGGAGCAGCTGTCAACATTTCTGTCCTCAAATAAAACTGGTATATGTATTTCTATTTATGCCAATTCCTTTCAGCCAATTTGTATTGTTAATATATGGCAGGCAAATAAATTCCCCACCTTCTCCTTTTTTCACTTGCCTCCTCCATTATTGTGTTAATGCTCCAATCAGTTGGTTATAAATTTGGATTGAGCAAACGTTCCCATATATTTTCGATAGCTGCACATTTGACATAACTTCACCGATTGTATTCATAATATCATTAATAAAAATAATACAATAAAAATAAATCCATAAAGAATGTTTTTTTATTCATCAGTATATTTGAGTTTAACCATAACATTTGTTGTAATGTTTGTTCTATCATTTCTGGAGGATAAAACTGAAATTGTAAGCAGCTTTATATGGCTTCTATAAAAAAGGAAGATACTTTCAACAACATTTAATTTTCATTTAGTTGGAAATGAGAAGTTGTAATCTGTATAAAGGCAAAAAGGCCATTTTTGAACAATGGATGACCCTTTCTTAATAATCTACTGGAGAACCATTTTGGGTTTAAATATAATTTATGTATGAGTGATGCTTTTAGTGAGAGGTTTAAAGCTTTAATGTTTAATAATTTTATCCCCACAAACTCATATTCACAATATAAATAGGCACATTTAATTTTGTCTGGCTTAGCATTCCAAATCATTTTTGCTCATATAATTTTAAAAAACGAGTCCTCTGGAGTAGGCGGTGCCATTAGTAAGTAAGTAAACTGTGATACGATCAAAGAGTTAATCAATGTAATTTCTCCATAAATAGACATGTATTGACCTCTCCATGGTTGCAGAATCTTATCTATTTTTGCAAACTTTCTATTGAAATTGATTGTGGTAACTTCATTTATATGATTTGAGATCTGAATACCAAGTTGTCTACTTCACAATCGGCCCATTTTATTAGTAAACTACAAGGTAGTGTAAACACTGTGTCGTTTAACAATCCAATACGTAATATGTCATAATTAATATGTCATAATTAGATTTTAGTCCAGAGAGGCTAGAAAAGTGATCAAGATCTTCAATGAGACTGTGCAGGGATCCTTTTAGATTAACTAACTTCAAAGTAATGACTCGGGACGTTGATACGAAAGCTTCTTTTAGTAATAATACTTGTTTACGTTACGTTTAACAACTTTGTTTTGGTACAGAGCTATGCAGGTAAAATGCTGTCGGAAAGTCAGCCACAATCACTAGCACCTGCACATAATTGGCGCGTTATCACTCATTCCTCTCGCAAGGCATTCTGGGACTTGCAGTCAAAAAGCGTAATTCAACACAACCCAATACAATTACATATGCAAATAAATCTAAAGAAATATCTTTAGATACAGCTCAAAGAATAAACTTAAACATTAACTCTGTAACACATTAAAGTTACAACAGATCCAGAGTCATCGTCATACATTGACACTTTTGTTTTTATCCCCTGGATTTCTAACCCCTTGATGTTCCTGTTGGATCTCATTTTAATAGCTAGTATTTCAATGGCCATAATAAATAGATATGGAGACAACGGACAGCCTTGTTTTACTCCTAGTAAAGGCTCAATACTTTCTGAAAAGTAACCATTATTTACAATATTACATCTGAGGTTGCTGTACATAACTTTAAGCCATTGTATAAGACATTCACCGAAATTAAAGTAATCCAAGCATTTAAATATAAATTCTAGTCATACTTTATCAAACACCTTCTCAAAATCTGCTATGAAGACCAGGCCTGGTATCTTTGATGCTTCACAATGTTCAATTGTTTCAAGTAATTGTCGTATATTATCTCCAATATATCGCCCATGTAAAAAACCTGTCTGATCAGGATGAACAATATCTGGTAAAACCTTTTTTAATTCTACGTGCTATGCATTTCGCCAGGATTTTCAAATCACAACATTGAAGTGTAAGAGGCCTCCAGTTTTTTAAATGGACTGGATCTTTATACTTACCACCTGGGTTCTGTTTTAGTAGTAATGAAATCAGACTTTATTGTTGAGTACCTGAAAGTCTACCATTTTTAAAGGAGTAATTAAAACATGCTAATAATGGATCTTTGAGTACATCAAAAAAAGGTATGATATAACTCTACTGGTATACCATCAAGTCCTAGTGTTTTTAAAGACTGAAAAAAAAGTTCCTCTTCTGTAAGTTGGCCTTCACACTGGTCTTTCTGTACATTTGTTAAATTTCCCTTATTATTATTATTACTAGGAAAGAAATCCTGAATTACATTCAGTAGAAATAAAGGAGACTGAAAAGAAATAGAGGAGAAATAGAGGAGACTGAAAAGAAATAGAAGAGAAATAGAGGAGACTGAAAAGAAAACATATGCTTAAAATATTTTGCTCCCTCTTTCAAAATATAATTTGGTAAATGCACTGTAGATATTACATTAAAAATCAGCCCGTTTCCAGCTACAATAGTAATTTACAACATTAAAAATGTATACACTGTACTTCTGATAAATTTGATGTTATTTTAATGGACAAAAAATGTGCTTTTCATTCAAAAACAAGGACATTTCTAAGTGACCCCAAACTTTTGAATGGTAGTGTATAAAAAAAATGTAAAAACAGAAATACCTCATTTACGTAAGTATTCAGACATTTTTGCTTATGAGACTCGAAAATGAGCTCAGGTGGATCCTGTTTCCATTGATCATCCTTGACATGTTTCTACAACTTGGTGTCCACCTGTGGTAAATTCAATTGATTGAACATGTTTTGGAAACGCACACACCTGTCTACAGTTGACAGTGCATGTCAGGGCCAAAACGAAGCCATTAGGTCATATGAATTTTCGGTAGAGCTCCAAGACAGGATTGTGTCGAGGCACAGATCTGGGGAAGGTATCAAAGCATTTTTTGCAGCATTGAAGGTCCCCAAGAACACAGTGGCCTCCATCATTCTTAAATGGAAGAAGTTTGGAACAAGGGTTTTTCTTTATTGTTTACTATTTTCTACATTGTAGAATATTATTTCTCTCTTTTTGTAGAGAAAAATGAATTTTGATTGGCTGGACCTGTGCCCAGTCATATAAAATCCATAGATTAGGGCTAATGAATTCATTTCAATTGATTGATTTCCTTATATGAACTGTAACTCAGAACCGTTAATTGTTGCGTTTATTATAAAATCATTCCAATCCCGAAGGCAAATGCAGTTTAGCGATACAAAAGGACTGACTTTAGGACCATGTAGATGCCTGGGAGCGGGAGGGAAGGCTGTTTGTATGCCGGCGGGCGGACTGGTTTTATGGATATCTCATCGAAACAGCATGACTTTTTCTCCAAGCAGTGCAGAGGTAAAATGGCTGTAGTAGATGGCTTTGAGAAGGTAGGGTAACTGCTAGTTTAGTCAAATCAAACCGTTTTAATCGCGGTGCTGAGCTAGTTAATTATTTAATGACATGAGTTTGTGGAATATTAAGTCACCTATTAGCCTATTTTAGAACCCAGAGAGTGAAATACTTACTCACCTCTCCAACATATAGCGCAGCATTGTCGAACAGTCAGAATGTTTAATTTCAATTTACTTTACATGTTGTCAGCTGATTTGTCCCCATTTCGGAGGTAATCAGAGACAACATATCCACAGGGAAGTGTTATCAACCCGACCTTCAGTACGCTGGTCTGTTTATTGGTTTGCAATTCGCACTGTGACAAACACCACAGACTGAAAGTTGGCCCATGCAATCAGAAGGTAGATTTCAAACACTTCTAGCTGATTACATTCCTTTACATTATGCTACTGTTAACATATTGTGCATCACCTGCAATGCCTTGGGAGATTGAAAATACAAGAGACAGAATTTACTAAAAAGTCGGGGAAACACTTTCCTGTGGAGACCCTATTTCCACCTACCGTCAAAAGGACCAAAGGTACAGGCAACCGATAAAGTACTTGTAAATATCATTTTATTCGACATTCTGGCTTGTAGAGATTTTCTTCTATTTTAGGCATACTTATTTCAGACCGAATATTATATGGTAACAGTCTGATTGTCACGACTTCCGCCGAAGTCGGTCCCTCTCCTTGTTCAGGCGGTGTTCGGCTGTCGACGTCACCGACCTTCTGCCATCACTGATCCATTTTCCATTGTTTTTTTGTTGTCTTGTCTTCCTTCACACCTGGTTCCAATCCCATCAATTACATGTGTATTTAACATGTGTGTATTTTACATGTGTGTTCCCCCTCATGTCCTTGTCGGAGATTTATTATTTTATGTTATGTGCAAGTCATGTGTCGATGTGTGACGGGTTTTGTACCCACTTATTTTTGGAGTTTTATTAGCACTTATAAACGACGGTGTTAATACAAAGTTTGTTTTCCTGCGCCTCTGACTTCACTGCCACGGACATGCACCATTTACACTGATGCTTAGGCAAGTCCCCTATTGATGTGAATGAAACAAGGTGATAATGTCTTTGTTTTTGTTTTTAAATTGTGTAGAAATGCAGTAAATTAGCTTAATTGTTTTGCTGAAATGACGCCCCTGGATGCGCAGTTTCTTCAAACGAGCACCCCGTTCAGTCATTTACGGTTAATACATCTCATTGGGTGGAACAGTTGTCTTTCGATGTCACTCCTGGAGATGCAGGTTTTTGAATTAAGTGCAAAATCCCTTCACCGGGGTAAACTGGCATGCAAAACGAATGCCATGTGCCCTAGGCTGAATTCCATTTAAAAACGTTATATTTAGTTTGTCCTTGACTTTTTCCAAATGATTGGATAGGTTGAAAGGAGAGAGTCAAAGTATGTATTACGGGAATTTAAACATTCTAAACCATCTGGCAGAGTTGTGATGAGGGAAAGGAGATTATTTCCCCTTTGGAATGCAGTAAGGTTGATGCATTCAAATCACTTAGACAAAATAGCCTATTGGTAATTGCCAGCCAATCGTGTTGAAATAATGAGCAATCAGGGTTAATGTACTTTTTTTTTTTTTAAATCAACTTTAATTTACTGGATAAAATAAATCAATAATGCAATTGCAAGATAACAAAACATATTTTTGACTGAATGTCCATTCAACTGGTCAATGAACTAGACACAGCTGGCTATTGGGGAGTTCCTGTTGACTGTTTATAAAAGGGTTGAACAGGTGTCATTGTCAACAACATAATCCCATTGTGTTTACACTACAAACGTAGTTTAGCAAGCAAGGGCATTTTGCTATTGCCTATTTAATGTGACTATCAATCAGTTCAGCATTGAGGGACGTTACACTCATTTCTAAAAATTGTGTTGCATGTTGAAATACATTTCTCAGACCAATTTTAAAGGGAATTATATTGTCAGTTAAATCCTGATCTTGACAATGGAATGCCTTGTTTTGTCAACATGTGATGTCTATCAACTAGTCCTTCAAGAATGACAGAGTAAATGGTGGTGTGTACCTTCAGTAAAATATAAACACATTTTTGTCTGGATATATCTTTGGGAAATGAATGGTGTCATTGAAAATGTGAGGTTATTCAGGTTCAGATCTGGGATAACTTTAGTTTTAACTATGCTTTGTGGAAGGTAACCATTTAAGGGGGAACATATTTACTTTGGAGGTGACAAAGTATTTGAATACAGATCCCAAAAAATGACTATTTTTCTAAAACCATTTCAATACGCAACTGATAAAGCAAGTACCTTGTTTTTATATTTCAATACCGATCTCAGGAAGTGGCTACTTTTTAAGAAACTATTGGATTGTCTGCCTTAAAGTTTGTTAGTTGATCTGCAACTGCATGTTGAAGATATAAATAATGAATAGCGCTCGCACACAATCTCCTATACTATACCAATCTGTTTGACAGTCATATTTGATATACACAACACATCTGAACATTCTGTAAATGTCCATTGCCATAGGAGTAAATAATCAAGTCAAACCAATGATATTTTGTAAAGATAAGTATAAATCAGTTGACGTTCGACTGACTCAACATGCCACTGAAAAGGTAGAAAGTTGCAATTTTATGACACCTGAAATTACTGCAGAGAAATTCAAAGCCATCTGCAAACAGCAAGTTGGATGCTTAGCAAAAACAACTTAACTCTTTGTCCATCTGTGGGTAAGTGTTGTTTCAAACACACACTATAACATATTTAAAGAGACAGTTTACTCAGAATACAAACTAACATGATTTGACACATACCTTGGCTATAGTTATTTAAGTTTTGAGATATTTAGTTTCCTTTTGACACTTAATAGCCATATTTTGTAACCATTAGCATTCCACTTAACTGTTCTTGTGCCTGTAATAAAACTTCAAAATTTTATTAGCATGTTACATAATTGGTAATTGCATTTTAATTGCATAGCAATGAGCTGAATTTTTAACTCATGTACACGAGGAATTATGACTATCCTTATTCCACTTGTGTAATAACTCCATTGTGCAATTATAAAGCAATTTCCAAAGTCCTATGTAACAACAATGTCGCTATTGTCACAAAATTACTACACATGTATAAGAACTTGATGTCAAGTGTTACTGTATTACCTTGTCTCAATCATTATGAAAATACTGTATATTTGTTGGTCATTTTTAAGCTGCAAAAGTGGTCTACTCTAATGTTGAGGGGATTCCATGTCCTTCATGTATTTAATTCTAGGCTATATTAAGATGCATATCTAGGAGCCCTCCAAACCATGTGCTTATGGTCATTATATTTCAATGCAACTGTTGTAGTTTTTGGTTTTTCATAAAATATTTGGCAACCATAAAATATTTTTCTTCAAAAAATAGCTATTTCTCTGCAGTATTTTCTGAAACACGTATTCAAAATACAGATTTTTTTTTTCTGAGACCTGTATTTGAATATCAAAAGTAATTATTGCCACGAGTATTTGAAAATATGGTATTTTCAAATAAACTACAAAATACAACTTTATGTTCAGGTTACCCTTAGTTATGTATCCCAAGATGTACAGTAATGCATTATAAATGCTGTTGAAAGGAAATAGATCAAATCTCTCATCACCCCTAATGTCTTACCGTTTCTGATTTCAATATTATCAGATGTAATAGTTTACAGATAATTGGTAATCCCAACAAGATTCTGAATAATGCAAT
The DNA here is from genome assembly GCF_018296145.1 of Oncorhynchus tshawytscha. Classification (NCBI taxonomy): domain Eukaryota; kingdom Metazoa; phylum Chordata; class Actinopteri; order Salmoniformes; family Salmonidae; genus Oncorhynchus; species Oncorhynchus tshawytscha. The sequence goes on from NC_056448.1 coordinate 27,722,175, forward strand.
TCTTTAACAAGTTTTGCACCTAATAAGTTATTTATCTTCCCTGATGGATCTGTAGTAGTCTCCAATGGGTGTACAAGGACAAGTAAAGTATCAACAACAGAAGCTAGAAAATACTTTTGACCGATATTAGTATCCTTCAAGTAGTGCCCACTATTTGTTTCCTCTTCAGCCCTATTGATTCTAGGCTTTAGCCTACTTCCCAGGCCCAATGGTTGTTGGTGTAATGCCTCCTTCGTTCATTGGGATACTGCCTATATCATGTGTGTTTTCAGGGCTTGATCTGTTGACCAACATGAAGGTAGCTACTAGAATGACAATTATGGCCGAGGCTGCAACAACAGCAATGAGCTTCCATTTGGCCTTGATGTTGTCACATTTCTTCTGCTCCTTCACCTTCATTGAGGTCTTGTGGAAGGACTTGCTCTAAACAAACAAACCAATCAAGCACTAAAGTCAATTCACCGTTCTGATAAAACACCACTGTCTATCTTGAACACCAAAAAGGACCTCCGGTTGTGGAAGGCTTGGCCAAAGTGAGGTCTGAACAGCTTTTATATTAAAAAGTGATGCATCTGAAGAAGATATCTGAATTGGATCAGGTCAGAATAAAAATGGTGTGTGTGTAAATAATAATAATTAAAAAGCAATCCCAGTCTCACTTTTAACTTCAGTTCCTCAGCCCTTTTGTCAAGGTCCTGCAGTTTCGCCTTGCGTTCCTCGGTCTTCTCCATGTTGTCCATCATGATGACCTTCACCTCCTCCGCCTCTTCCTGAGCCTGACGCAGCCGACTGTTCTTGTCAGGCTGAGAGAGATGGTACGTGAATTAAATAAAAATATTTTCCTACAGTTCTGTCAAAGCGCTGGTGTTGATTTAATGTTGATAAATTTATATGAACTGGGTTGAAAAACATATGAACAGGATACTGCATATTATACAACACCACACCATGTTTATTGAAAATATAATGAGCCTCCTGCTTGTAACTGTCACCCCTTTTCAGGAAGATCTCATAATTGAATCAAGATATTTATATCATCCTCAGAAATGTTGAAGATGTCACTCAACCTGTAACCACCTGGAACAGAATATCTAACAAATATAATATGAAACAAAAATCCCTTGAGATTTAAGAGATTCTCTTTTTTAGCCAGTGGAAGAGGTAGAATGTGTTTTGCTACAGGGTGAAGTTTCCCCTAGGTACAGATCTAGGATCAGTTCCCCCTCCCCAATCCTAACCTTAACCATTCAAGTGGCCCCAGATCAGCATTTATAGGGGCAACTTCACCCTGAGGTCAAGGCTGAAATGTAGCACTCTAAAAAGGAAGAACTGTAAACCAAGCAGCTGTCAAGGAATGTATTTTTGTAATTGTTGGCTACAGCAAAATAATGCATGGGGTGGTATTCATGGATGTTTTTATTCAACAAAATATGAAGAAAAATGATACCCTTTCAAATATAATGTATTTGTCAAATCAATTCCACATTTGATTGAACCGTGTTGTTCTGAAAACTCAAATTAATATCTATTTTACAATATGTTGTCTTTTGATTTACAGTAAGTCAATCTTATGATACACCTCTGAAATATGAATAGGCCTATGTTAAATTGTTATCCTGTAGGTGCAATAAAATGTGTCAACGACCTCCAGCTAGGCAAGGATATGCTGGGGTATGTCTCAAAGTATACTGTCTTCCTCTCTCCTTCTCATCTGCGCCATATCTGAAAACTAAACTGTAAAATAAATCCCGACATAAGCATGTGGAATTTAATCTTACCTGTTTGTCATGTTCTTTGAACTCACTAGACTACAGGCGAATGGAGAGGGACGAGCAGAGGAACCCACTTTTAGCTATTGAGATGCACCCAATGTGAATGCTCAAACAAAGCAGCGTTTCAAATACGCATTTAATTAACCACTTGTCAATGGTGTTTACAAAGTATTCTGTATTATCATAAAATATAGACTAGGCTCTATATGAATCCTCCCTAGTCTCAAAAGTAATGTAATAGAACATTATTCCGTCAACATGGGCAAAAGGAAAGTGGAAGTAGCCCGTGCATCTGAAGTTAAATTCCAAATTATAATAAATCGTTTTTGAACACAAAACAATTCCCTTTTCTTGATTTACTTTGGAGTAATAGCTTACCATGTTTCTGCACGATCTTATTGTTATCCCGAGAATAAATAATTTATCCGAGTCGGTGCAAAATCCAGGAGAAACTATTTTGGTTGGGAGAGAGCGTGAAGACTTTCAGAATTTATGCCGCGTTCAAGTGCTAGTTGGAACTCGGAAATGTACGACTTGCTAACTGGTTGACGGCACGTGTACTTCAACCATCTAGTCTTTTGGACATTTCCGAGTTACCTAGTAAGTACTAGCATGTGAATGTGGAATTACTCACTCCACCTCGTTCATGATAGTGAACTACTCTGCACATTATGTTTACAACATTCTTTTTGCAGTCTGCCGTATCGTAGAAGGAAGAGGAGGGTATCCTTCCTCCTTGGTTAACTTTGCATAAATGTTCTATTGCAGCTTGAAAGAATCTCAGGGAACAGTTATTATATTCTAATCTATTATACAGTTATTATACTCACGTTAACGTTTACACGTTATAGTGTAAATGGCAAGGTTTATTGATAAATTACTTTTTCCATGGCTACCCATGATATATTCTCATGATCGTTTTATATTTGTTTGTTCAAATGTCATCCGTGTTCTGTTCGTTCAATCAATTTCTCGAATTTATACAACCAAAACGGATAATCATTTCGACTGCAGTAATTCATTCGTTCACAAGATTGAACAGAGATGGTGTGGGCATAGAGAGGAGGGGCTGCAACATGATTACGGCGCTAGTTGTTTTCAAAGTAAAGGCTGTGTTACTGATATTACCTGAACATATCCAGCTAGCTATCTTTCGCAGGTTAGTTATAAATTAAAGTCACCAATAATTGACGTTAGTTAGTTAGCTGCCTTCAATTATTGGTGGCTTTACAGACAAGACAGGGAGATTATATTAAAAGCCAACAAGCATTGAGCTAAAACTAGCTAGCTATCATACCGGTGAGTGTGCTTGTGTGTGTGTGTGTGTGTGTGTGTGTATGTATGCATGTCTGTCTATGGTAGGTTACAAAGCTCGTTCAAGACTATCCAGCCCCAACTAACACGGCTTGACATGCCGAGTTTTTACCATGACCCTTTCTCTGCCATCAGGTGAGTATGAATTAATGATCAACAATTGTCTACTCTGTATGGTACATGTAGGTGGTAATTCCCTCCACCTAATAATGGCAGAGATTTAAGGAAGTACAATGGATCGTTCAATCATTCTCAATGGTAGTTCGTGAGTATATCTGTAGAGCAATAGGTGGGCATACTGCATATGGCCACTACTACACCTGCACCACTGCATGAGATTGAAGCTGGTTTGGTTGACGGTGACACTACACATGTACAGGCAGGCACTGCCATTCCTTGTCTTGCATGGTATGGCTTCGTATATACTAGAGCAGGTATTCCCAAACAGGGGTACCCAAATAAAAAATTAACTTTAATTATTATTTTATTTTTTTAAACTTTTTTGCTTCACATTTTCAAACAGTCCATTTATATTTTCCAACAGGGCTATACATTTGGGTGAGGTTTTTTTCTCGCCTGAGTAGCTTTCGTTTCACTGCCCATAATAAAATTAAACCATCTTTTTTAAATGTTTTTTTTTTTTAAATTTCACCTTTATTTAACCAGGTAGGCAAGTTGAGAACAAGTTCTCATTTAAAACTGGAACCTGGCCAAGATAAAGCAAAGCAGTGCGACACAATCAACAACAGAGTTACACATGGAATAAACAAGCGTACAGTCAATAACACAATAGAAAAAGTCTATATACAGTGTGTGCAAATGGCGTGAGGAGGTAAGGCAATAAATAGGCCATAGTAGCGAAGTAATTACAATTTAGCAAATTAACACTGGAGTGATAGATGTGCAGATGATGTGCAAGTAGAAATACTGGTGTGCAAAAGAGCAGAAAAGTAAATAAAAACAGTATGGGGACGAGGTAGGTAGATTACTATTTACAGATGGCCTATGTACAGCTGCAGCGATCGGTTAGCTGCTCAGATAGCTGATGTTTTAAAGTTAGTGAGGGAAATATAAGTCTCCAGCTTCAGCAATTTTTGAAATTCGTTCCAGTCATTGGCAGCAGAGAACTGAAAGGAAAGGCAGCCAAAGGAGGTTTTGGCTTTGGGGATGACCAGTGAGATATACCTGCTGGTGTTCAGTGAAATAACCACACAATGTCAAATACAGGTAGCCTAGTCAAATAATTAACATCCAATCACATTAACCATTACTCTCTCGCAGGAATTCCACTAACGGTTCAAATGTAGCCAAACGCAGCTGCTGCTCATGTTGGTATCTGTACTAATGGCGCAAAAGCCTTTACAGGGAGACGTAGTGGAGTGGTAACGCATGTGCAAGCAGTTGCTCATGATGCCATTTGGGTACATTGCATCATCCACCGAGAGGCTCTTGCTGCCAAGGGAATGTCTGACAGCTTGAAAGATGTTTTGGACACTACACTGAAAATGGTTAACTTTGCTAAAGCAAGGCCCCTGTCACAATCGTCGCATGGAGTAGACCAAAGCGCAGCGTGGTTAGAATACATTCTTCTTTATTGCAGGAAGAACACGAAGAAAACTTCAACAAAACGATAAGGCGAACGTGACTGCTAATGAAACAATGTGCTAACGTATAACAGACAATAACCCACCAAATACCCAAAGAGGATGGCTGCCTAAATATGGTTCCCAATCAGAGACGACGATAAACACCTGCCTCTAATTGAGAACCAATCTAGGCAACCATAGACTTACATAAACACCTAGATGGTAAACAACCCCATAAACCTACAAAACCCCTAGACAGTACAAAACCCCTAGATGAGACAAAACACACATTACCCTCGTCACACCCTGACCTAACCAAAATATACAAAGAAAATAAAGAATACTCCGGTCAGGGCATGACAGCCCCTGAACTCTTGTGTATTTTCTGCACTATGCAATGATATGGGCAGCGACCATATAATGCTTTTACAATGTACAATGTGTGCTGGTTATCAAGGGGCAACTTATTGACACATTCTTTTTTTAGAGATGAGCTTAGTTTTCTTTACTGACCATAATTTTCACTTGTCTGACTGCTTGTGAGAAACTCGTCATCACGCACGTCAGATAACAATATTGACGAATACGCTGATTCGGTGTGCGAGTTCATTAGAACGTGCGTTGATGTCATTCCCATAGCAACGATTAAAACATTCCCTAACCAGAAACCGTGGATTGATGGCAGCATTTGTGTGAAACTGAAAGCGCGAACCACTGCTTTTAATCAGGGCAAGGTGTCTGGTAACATGACCGAATACAAACAGTGCAGCTATTCCCTCCGCAAGGCTATCAAACAAGCTAAGCGTCAGTACAGAGACAAAGTAAAATCTCAATTCAACGGCTCAGACACAAGAGGCATGTGGCAGGGTCTACAGGAAGAAATCCAGCCCAGTCACGGACCAGGATGTCTTGCTCCCAGGCAGACTAAATAACTTTTTTGCCCGCTTTGAGGACAATACAGTGCCACTGACACGGCCTGCAACGAAAACATGCGGTCTCTCCTTCACTGCAGCCGAGGTGAGTAAGACATTTAAACGTGTTAACCCTCGCAAGGCTGCAGGCCCAGACGGCATCCCCAACCGCGCCCTCAGAGCATGCGCAGACCAGCTGGCCGGTGTATTTACGGACATATTCAATCAATCCCTATACCAGTCTGCTGTTCCCACATGCTTCAAGAGGGCCACCATTGTTCCTGTTCCCAAGAAAGCTAAGGCAACTGAGCTAAACGACTACCGCCCCGTAGCACTCACATCCGTCATCATGAAGTGCTTTGAGAGACTAGTCAAGGACCATATCACCTCCACCCTACCTGACACCCTAGACCCACTCTAATTTGCTTACCGCCCAAATAGGTCCACAGACGATGCAATCTCAACCACACTGCACACTGCCCTAACCCATCTGGACAAGAGGAATACCTATGTGAGAATACTGTTCATCGACTACAGCTCGGCATTCAACACCATAGTACCCTCCAAGCTCGTCATCAAGCTCGAGACCCTGGGTCTCGACCCCGCCCTGTGCAACTGGGTACTGGACTTCCTGACGGGCCGCCCCCAGGTGGTGAGGGTAGGCAACAACATCTCCTCCCCGCTGATCCTCAACACTGGGGCCCCACAAGGGTGCGTTCTGAGCCCTCTCCTGTACTCCCTGTTCACCCACGACTGCGTGGCCACGCACGCCTCCAACTCAATCATCAAGTTTGCAGACGACACAACAGTGGTAGGCTTGATTACCAACGACGAGACGGCCTACAGGGAGGAGGTGAGGGCCCTCGGAGTGTGGTGTCAGGAAAATAACCTCACACTCAACGTCAACAAAACTAAGGAGATGATTGTGGACTTCAGGAAACAGCAGAGGGAACACCCCCTCATCCACATCGATGGAACAGTAGTGGAGAGGGTAGCAAGTTTTAAGTTCCTCGGCATACACATCACAGACAAACTGAATTGGTCCACTCACACAGCGCCTCTTCAACCTCAGGAGGCTGAAGAAATTCGGCTTGTCACCAAAAGCACTCACAAACTTCTACAGATGCACAATCGAGAGCATCCTGGCGGGCTGTATCACCGCCTGGTATGGCAACTGCACCGCCCTCAACCGTAAGGCTCTCCAGAGGGTAGTGAGGTCTGCACAACGCATCACCGGGGGCAAACTACCTGCCCTCCAGGACACCTACACCACCCGATGCTACAGGAAGGCCATAAAGATCATCAAGGACATCAACCACCCGAGCCACTGCCTGTTCACCCCGCTGTCATCCAGAAGGCGAGGTCAGTACAGGTGCATCAAAGCTGGGACCGAGAGACTGAAAAACAGCTTCTATCTCAAGGCCATCAGACTGTTAAACAGCCACCACTAACATTGAGTGGCTACTGCCAACACACTGTCAATGACACTGACTCTACTCCAGCCACTTTAATAATGGGAATTGATGGGAAATGATGTAAATATATCACTAGCCACTTTAAACAATGCTACCTTTTATATAATGTTACTTACCCTACATTATTCATCTCATATGCATACGTATATACTGTACTCTATCATCGACTGCATCCTTATGTAATACATGTATCACTAGCCACTTTAACTATGCCACTTGGTTTACATACTCATCTTATATGTATATACTGTACTCGATACCATCTACTGCATCTTGCCTATGCTGCTCTGTACCATCACTCATTCATATATCCTTATGTACATATTCTTTATCCCCTTACACTGTGTATAAGACAGTAGTTTTTTGGAATTGTTAGTTAGATTACTTGTTCGTTATTACTGCATTGTCGGAACTAGAAGCACAAGCATTTCGCTACACTCGCATTAACATCTGCTAACCATGTGTATGTGACAAATAAAATTTGATTTGATCACGCAGGACTGGCCTATCTGGGTGATTTATTTTTTTCTCACCTCAATGATCTGAATCTAGGATTACAGGGACTGTCCGCAACTATATTCAATGTAGGGACAAAATTGTGGCTATGATTAAGAAGTTGGAGCTTTTCTCTGTCTGCATTAACAAGGACAACACAGGTCTTTTCTTTGTGTGCAAATGAACTCAAGCTTATGGACAATGTCAAATGTGATATAGCGAAGCACCTGAGGTGGATGCACAATTTTGCAGGAACTTTTCCGAAACGGATGACACAAACAACTGGATTCGTTATCCCTTTCATGCCCTGCCTCCAGTCCACTTACTGATATCTGAACAAGAGAGCCTCATCGAAATTGCAACAAGCTGTTCTGTGAAAATTGAATTTAATCAGAAGCAACTGCCAGATTTTTGGATTGGGCTGCGCTCAGAGTATCCTGCCTTAGCAAATTGTGCTGTTAAGACACTGATGCCCTTTGCAACCAGGTACCTATGTGAGAGTGGATTCTTGGCCCTCACTAGCATGAAAACTAAATACAGGCACAGACTGTGTGGAAAATGATTGAAGACTGAGACTCTCTCCAATACAACCCAACATTGCAGAGTTATCTGCATCCTTTCAAGCACCCCCTTCTCATTAATCTATAGTGAGTTTTTCACAATTTTTGATGAGCAAATAAGGTTTTATATGTAAGATGGCTAAATAAAGAGCAAAATTATTGATTATTATTTGTGCCCTGGTCTTATAAGAGCTCTTTGTCACTTCCCACGAGCCAGGTTGTGACAGAAACTCACACTAATTCATATGTTTAATAAATGTATTGTATAGTGTGTGTGGCAGGCTTACAATGATGGCAAAAAACTTCATTTGAGAGTGTGCTGACCCTGCTGCTAGAGGGGGTACGCAGCTGGAGGTTGAATGTTTGAAGGGGTACGGACCTATAAAAAGTTTGGGGAAACTCCTGAATACCCCTATACTAGAGTATAATGACATATTTTTCTAGAGGGACAGGGACTGTGTGTAATGTGCGATTTAACTAAATTCACTTTATTTAACTGTAGAGTCTTTGTTCTCCATAGAGACGTTGGATGCAGAATTATACTCCAATCCCTCACATCCTACACATGTTCAGCAGAGAAGAACATCCATAGACATGGAGCTGCTGCAGCAGCTAGACCACTTCCTACAGGTAACACGCAAACACAGGAATGGATGAGCACACACATGGTAATCATTTTCACATGGACAGGTTTAAAGTCTGCACTGAGAATCATAGGTTTCTTTGTGTGTGCATGTGTTTGTGTGGTGAGTTAAGGTGGCAGTGTTTCCTGATGTGCTCTGTTAGAGGGTATGTATCTGAAGGCTCTAACCTGTATGTGTGTGTTGGAACTGAGGAGGCAGACTGTCGTACCCTCTGTCCTCTCTGAAGGGGTTAGTGTGTGAAAGCTCTAGCCTGCTGCTTCTGATGCTGCTCCCTCTGCAGAAGAGCGTCCCGAAAAACATGACCTTCCTATCACCAGGACACACTCATCTCAACCTCCATGTGTCAGTTGTTTTAGTCACTCTGCCCTACTCGTTTTTTTTTGTGTGTGAGGTAAGTGTGTTCACTGTTCTATGTGCTCTCAGTTGTTTTGATTTAATTTCCAGACACTTCCACCCAACTGTGTGATTAGTCTGGTGGGCCAATGCGTCAAACTGTGGTCATAGGGAGCTGGGGTGCAGATGGTGGAGTTGTTTGGGATAGAGAGGACAGTGGACTCAGTGGAGGACATCCCAGCCACTTGGCAGTGTTGGCACTGCTACTTCCCACATGACGGGTAAGTGGATATCTACTTATACAATCAGTCAATCAAAAGTCTATATTTGGCCTTTTTCTTTTTACATCAGCAGTTGTCACAGTGCTTTTACAGTAACCTGGCCTACACAAGGGGAACCTGTGACACACTGCTCCTTCCATCTTTCTCCCTGTGTGATGACATATCCTGTTTAGGCACCTGGCCAAGTGCATGTGAGCTCTCGTGTCCCAAATGCATACATACACACACACTTAGGAATGTTCCCCTTTTTTACCTGGTGGTGTGTCAGAGGTGAGTGATGATAAGCCAGTGTTTGAGAAGAGGTGTCTGGTGTGGGAGGACAACCATTACCTCCTACTCTCATCTAGCCCCTTACACTGAAACCACTAACCCCTAAGTTTCCAACATGACCTGTGTGTTACAGGAGGAGTTGAAGGTGGAGCCTCGAACCTGCGAAGCACCCGGTGATCTATGGTATGATGGCTGACTGTCTTGTATATTTTCCATGCTTTTTCTTTTAAGAACTTTATCCTCGAGTGTTATAATTTCAGTAACAGCTACTTTGCTTTGGCTCTTATCACCCCATAAATGTGTATGAATAAAATGATAAATTAAAGTAATGCTATGTCTATGATCTGGTTTCTGAGTGGGATACTTTGCTGAGCCTACTTTCAACTGGCCTTTTGTATTTATTACGACTCCCCATTAGCTGCTGCAGAGGCAGCAGCTACTCTTTCTGGGGTCCAGCAAAATGAAGCCAGTTATAAACCATTAACAGATTTCACAACACACTGTGTGCCCTCAGGCCACTACTCTACGACCACATATCTACAACATAAAATCCATGTGTGTGTGTATAGTGCGTATGTTATTGTGTGTGTCCCTTCACAGTCCCCGCTGTTCCATAAGGTGTATTTTTATTTGACTTTTAAGTTTAACTTTACTGCTTGCATCAGTTACTTGATGTGGAATAGAGTTCCATGTAGTCATGACTATGTAGTACTGTGTGACTTCCATAGTCTGTTCTGGACTGGGGGACTGTGAAGATACCTCTGGTGGCATGTCTTGTGGGGTATGCATGGGTGTCTGAGCTGTGTGCTAGAATTTTAAACCGACCGCTCGCTGCATTCAACATGTCAATACTTCTCACAAATACAAGTAGTAATGAAGTCAATCTCTCTACTAGGGCTTGTAGGACCTGTCTTGTTGATAGCGTTAAGGCAGAACCGTGCTTTATGGACAGACCTCTCCTCATTTTAGCTACTGTTGTATCATTATGTTTTGACCATTACAGTTTACAATCCAGGGTTACTCCAAGCAGTTGTCTCCTCAACTTGCTCAATTTCCACCTTAATTATTACAATATTTTGTTCAGGTTTAGCGTTTAGTGAATGATTTGTCCCTACCAAATTAGACAGGACAACATGTTTTTGATGTAATTTTTGAACCTTAACCCCTAGTTCTGATTCAATCACAAAGGAATGAAGACCAAGAGCCTGTCTGGGGGGAAGCTGAAAATGTTGCCAAGGACCATTAGGCATGGCAAGTGCTTGTTGCTGCCTTATGCTCCCCAGAGGGCAAAGTACTGTACTTTCTATTGTCCTTGTCTCTAATGCTGAAAAACCTGTGTGTAACACGTCCTGTTGGATGAGCAAGGACTATCAGCTAAATTAAACGCAAATTCCAAAAGACTATAGTATGACCTACACACTGCTTTCATTATGGCAGTCATTGAGAAGGTCAGAGATCACTCACCTCTGCATACAGCGCAGGAAAACGTGTCCTTCAGAACCTGCTGCTGAAAGATTTGCTGGTGGAGGCTGGACATAGGCCACCACTGCAGGGAGCTAGTCAGCTGCAAAAAAACACTTCCTCTATCTTGCTATAAACCCTCTTGAGGGAAAAGGTGTATTCCTCCCTGTGGAAGGATCAGACCCTTTTTTTAAATTTCCGCCCAAAATGACATACCCAAATCTAACCTGGAGAATATAACACATTAAATCTGGTAAAAGACAAAGAAAAAAAAAATGTGTATATTTTTGGACCATCATCTTTGAAATTCAAGATTAAGGCCATAATGTATTATTCCAGCCCAGGTGCAATTTAGATTTTGGCCACTAGATGGCAGCAGGGTATCTGCAACGATTTAGACTGATCCAATGAACCATTGCATTACTGTTCAAAATGTTGTATCAAGACTGCCCAAATGTGCCTAATTTGTTTATTAATAACTTTTCAAGTTCAAAACTGTGCACTCTCCTCAAACAATAGCATGGTATTCTTTCACTGTAATAGCTACTGTAAATTGGACAGTGCAGTTAGATATCAGATATGTCTATGTCCTGGGAAATGTTCTTGTTACTTACGTACAACCTCATTCTAATCGCATTAGCCTACATTCGCTCAACTGTCCATGGGGGACGCACCAATCCTGAATAAGTAATGGCTTAAAAGAGATTAAAACAAAAATTGAGATGCGGGGTAACATCTTCTGAATATCATGTCCTTGTAAATGAAGAAAACAGCAATTTACTGCCACACATCAGCTTGGCAGCAAACTTGCACCTAAATCCAATTTCTTGCTCAACGCATGCTTCTTACATCTAAGTTCCATTGCCTTAGCCACACCCCAACATATTAGTATTGATACAATCAAGTCTAGACCTTTGATGACATTGTATTTGTTGACCATATTTTTATGTTAATGTGCAGATAAATAATTTCCTTATACAGCATGTGTACTTACAATAACCTTACTCTTTAATGAGTCTGGACTATTTACCTACATGACTCTATGAATAACTGATAGAAACCAGACATATCAATGGATATAAGAACACAAATAAAGAATCAAATGTATATTTTCTACAATTGGAAAACTATAAGGCAACAGTTGCCATCCACCCTTTGATGCTTGGAGCTCTTTAACTGGCTATTAACCCATAGTTGGGGCAGTGGTTGGGCGTGACCACATTCCAGTGAGCATGCACATTACTCCTCTAAGACCCACTGCTACTGCAAGATCACAAGTAGTTTTGCCTAATTCGTAAGTAAGCTAGTAACCATATGTTTTGCCATGAGGAGGCACTGCAAGGATCTTGGTGGTGGAGAGGCTGCTGTCAGGGGAAGTCTTCCTACATCTAGTTTCAAGCTGTGGCCCTTGGAAAATGCACTTGACGCACTACTTACCCTGTGGTAGAACCACCAACACAACTCAAGTAGGGATACAAAACCTTTGTACAGTGGAGTACATTTATTTAGGAAATTATACTCACTTTTGCAGCACAATACATTATATGTATAGGATTGACTCGGGATAGCAGAAGAAGGATAAAAAACTATTTATGCATGATCTGAAAATGGGGTCCGGAGGCTCCATACTGAGGGTGTGAGACAATTGCGGAGCCTCTGGAGGCTTGCGGATGCCAAATCGAGCTCTGTAAGGCGTTACCATGTGCCTCAAAGACTCTTCATGGTCAATCCACATCTGCAGTGGCTGTAAAGCATTAACTGCAATGCCTCTCTGCAGAAGTCAGCATTTCTCATACTTCTTGTGCTTTGAGGAGCTGTCATACTGCATCCAATAAATTGGACTGTACTGCACCACTCGTAGTGATTCAGGGTTAATCGCTATAGCCATCCAGGTAATTACAAGCAACTGGCTAAAGGAAAGACAAGACCTTACCTCTTTTAAAATGTTGGAGTCCTTTTCCGGGTGCTTGACTTAGTAGCTCAGCCAAGATAACATAAATTAAAAAGGCTACACCATTTTCCAACCTCAATCTCTATCCCAAATCTCCCCTTTGCCCCCCAGCAAAACTTTGCCCACATTTAGGCTATTGTTTATATGTGTATTTCACACTCTGTTGAGCTAAAATTCGGAGTATAATGCTTGTATGGATGTCAACCAAATACATATTAATGTCATCGTTATCAATCAACTGCATTACAATTGAAAACTACTTTGACTACCACCACCGATTTCTGTATGCTAGCTATGCTACCAGCTTATACGAACAGGAGTTAGCATTTAGCAGTCACTTTCTCTAAACCTGAAAAGGGACAACTTCTAAATGTTATGCAGCAAAAACAGCCAAATATCAAAATCTGATTTTAGTAACCCCATTGTGGGCCTGTTACAATACATCATTCATGACAGATTTGACAAATATCCACTTTATTGTATCAGATTTGTTGAATGTGCGCCAATCCAGCATCAAACACATGGAAACCATGTGTT